>NC_066558.1:5244279-5299279 GCF_024679095.1 Eriocheir sinensis
TAAGTATAAGGGATTGAAGACTTTAAAAGGTAACTAAGAAAGAATATAAGGATTTGAATTTTAAGTATAAGGAATTTAAACCCTTAAAAAAAGACGGTGTAAGAATATAGAAACGTTTGAATCACTTTGAAATATGAAAGAAAATCAAAGAAAAGACATAAATATAGAGAATTAAGGAAAAAAAAGCAGATTAATAAGGAATTGCTGAGTATAAGGAATCAAAACCCTTAAAATATGAGTAAAAAAGAATATATACGAGTTTAAATCCTTTGATATTAAGTTGAAATATTATAGGAAAGAAGAATAAGCGCTCGAAAAAACTCCACCCCCAAAAAAGTATAAGGGAAGAGACGACGATAAGGTATAAAAGTATAAAGGCAAGAAACGCGTAAAGGCAGGGAAGGAGGATCTGAAACTATACGAGCGAGAAAGCGCGCCATAAAATAAATGAGGTAAAGAATTGAAGGATTTAAAAGGACGATCGGAAACTGAGATTGTAAAAGAGGAAAGGAATAAAGAAGGGAATCAAGACATAAAGGATGATGAAAGGGGAGGAGCATAAAGGAAAGAGGGTATTGGAATGAGGGATTAAGAGCGAAATGAGATCAAAGACAGATTAACATCAATACGGTAAGGGATTGGAAGCTATATAGGAATTTGGGTTACGGAAAGAAAGGTTGAAATAAAAGAATGATTGAAATAAAGAGAAAGAGAAAAAATAAAGAAAATTAAATGAGATCAGAGTCATTAACATAGATACGGTAAAGGATTAGAATCTGTACAGGAATTTGAGTTATGGAAAGAAAGGTTGAAATAAATAAAAAATTGAAATAAAGAAATGGAAATAGAGAAAATATTGAATAAGGAGTAAAATGAGAACAGAGACAGATTAACATAGATACGGTAAGGGATTCGAACCTAAGGAAGAATGTGAAATAAAGAAGGGATTGAAGACTATTAATGATAACCAGGAAAGAGTATTAGGATTTGAATTAAGTATAAGGGAGTTGAATACCTTAAAAAGATGACTAAGAAGAATATAAAGGTTTGAATTTAAGTATAAGGGATTGAAGACTTTAAAAGGTGACTAAAAAAGAATATAAGGATTTGAATTTAAGTATAAGAAAAGTACAAAGAAATGGATATAGAAAAAAAAATGATTGAAGGGTAAAATGAGATAAAAAAAAAAGATTAACATTGATACGGTAAGGGATTAGAAGCTATGTGAAATACGGAAAGAAAGGTTGAAATAATGAAGGATTGAAAAAAAGAGAATATAGAAAATGAAATAGTGAAAAGGAACTGAAAAAGAGTACAGAAATAGAGAAAGTAAAGTGAAATAAAGTATTGATGTAAAAGATAAAAATAAGGAATGCGAATTACGGAAAGAAAGGTTGAAAAAAAAAGGTAAAAAAAAGAAAAAAAAAAAAAAGACTGAAAGAGAAAAAAATTGAAGAAAGAGTAAAATGAGATCAAAGAGAATAATATAGATACGATAAAGGATTAAAATCTATACAGGAATGTGAGTTACGGAAAGAAAGGTTGAAAATAAAGAAGAATTGAAATAAAGACATAATAAAATAAAAAGAAATGGACAATGACGTTGAAGAATTACGACTGAAAGGTATCAAACACAGATTAATAAGGATCCGATAAAGGGTTGGAATCTATATGAAGAAAAGAAAGAGTTACGGAAATAAGGGTTTGAAAAAAAGAGGCTCACGGAGGAGAGGATAAACTGGAATGAGGGATTAGAGAAGGAGATCAAAGACGGCAATAAAGGATAAGATAGAGGATTGGATTCTATAAGGAAGAGGAAATAAATCACGAGAGGGAAGGATTAAAATAAAAGAAAATGGGATGAACGAAATAAATAAGGGAATAGATGAAATGAAGAAAAATGATGATAATGAGTTGAAGGGTATTACTACTTTACAAATAATAAAAAAAAAGATACAAAGTAGATAAAAAACGAAAGAAATGACCCAAAAATGTTAACTAGGAAAAAAAGGAAAAAAAAAAACAAAAGAAAAAGAAGAAAAAGTTGACACTAGGCCTAAATTGAAGAGTATTACAACTTTACAAATAAATAAATAAAAAGATTAACTAAGTAGATAAAAAAAACGAAAAAAAGACCCAAAAATGTTAACTAGAAAATAAAGGAAAAAAAACAGAAGAAAAAGAAGAAAAAAAGAAGAAAAAAGGGGGGGAGGCAGGTGACACTAGGCCTATATTCTACCACCACCTCCTCCTCTTTTCCTCCTTCTCCTCTTCCTCTTCCTCCTCCTCTTCGTCGTCATAATCTTCCTCAATTTTCTTCTTCTTCTTCCTCTTTCTCATTCTCTTCTTACTCCTTATCCTTTTCTTCTTTTCTTCTTATTCTTATTCTTGATCCTCCTCCTCCTCCTCCTCCTCCTCCTCTTTTCCTCCTTCTCCTCTTCCTCTTCCTCCTCCTCTTCGTCGTCATAATCTTCCTCAATTTTCTTCTTCTTCTTCCTCTCATTCGATCCTCCTCCTCCTTCTCCTCCTCCTCTTCCTCCACCTCCTCCTCCTCCTCTTCGTCGTCATAATCTTCCTCAATTTTCTTCTTCTTCTTCCTCTTTCTCATCCTCTTCTTACTCCTTATCCTTTTCTTCTTTTCTTCTTATTCTTAATCTTGATCCTCCTCCTCCTCCTCCTCTTCCTCCTCCTCCTCCTTTTAGACACACCCACAAAGAAGAAAGAATGAGGGAAAACAAGTAGAAGGTCTCAATCTCCTCCTCCTCTTCCCCCTCCTCCTCCTCCTCCTCCTCCTGAAGAATAAGGGGACTAAAGGGATAAAGGGCGCCGCTACAGGCCTCCAGAGGGTCCCGGCACCATAAAACACCCTTGACGAATCTTAAAAAGGGACAAAATAAAGGGAACAAGGGAGAAAAAAAGGAAAAGGAAAGGGCGGCAAAGAGGGAGCGATATATGTGCGAGGAGGAGAAAATAAGTAATAAATAAATAAATAATAAAAGGAAAAATAATATAGGAAGCAATACAGATAATAGATGAAAATAAATATAGCAACACGTAAAAAAAATAGGCCTACACAAGATAAGAAATAAGGGATAATGTAAGTGAGTAAGGAAAACATAAGACAAATAATGAGAAAATAGAAGAAGGAAAAGAAAGAATGGAAGAAAGAAAAGAAAGAATGGAAGAAAAGAATGGGATAAGAAAAAAAAGAAAAAACGGAAGAAAAAAGAAAATAGATTAGAAAAGAAAAATATATACAGATAGGAAATAAAGGTAAGATATGTATGGGGAAAAAAATAAATAGTAAGTGATTGAAATGAAATATAAATGCTAACGGAAAGAAATAAATGAAAAATATAGGCCTATGTGAAAAAGGATAAAGAGAAGTATAAATAAATGTATGTGTGGAAAAAATAAATATAGATAAAATGAAAATAAGGAAAAAGAAATAAAATAAAGTCGCAATTTTGGAAAGATATATGTCAAGGGGGAAAAAGGAAAGTAAAAAAGAGGAAAATATGGAAATTAATCAATGAAAGTAGATATAAAAAGCATAAAAGGAAACAATAAAAAAAAACTATCAAACAAAAACAAAACAAAACAAAAACAAAACTTGAAAACCAGTAAAAAAAAAAAAAAAAAAAATTGAAACAGAAAATTCTATATATAAAACAAAAACAAGCATAAAAAAAGAAGAAAATAAAATAGCAAGAACACGAAAAGACGAGAAAAGACGAAGGAGCGAATTGAAAGAAAGAAAATGGGAGTGATAAAGAAGGAAGAAGAAAAGATTAAATAATAAGAAAAGGGAAAAACGACGAGGAAAGTGACAGGAAAACAACAAACCGATAACTGAGTGTGGAGAGAATGGGAGGAGGAGGAGGAGGAGGAGGAGGAACACGGAAGGAAGAAAAGTAAGGTAAGGAAGGAGAGGAATAGAAGAAATACAGAAAGAAAAATAAAGAAAATAAAGAATGGATGAAAGAAAAGAAAAAAGAATGGAAGAAAGAAAGAAAAGAAAGAATGGAAGAAGAAAGAAAAGAAAAAGAATGGGAGAAAAAAGAAAAGAAAGAATGGAAGAAGAAAGAAAGAATGGGAAAAGAAAGAAAAAGAATGAGAAAAGAAAGAAAAGAAAGAATGGAAGAAAGAAAAGAAAGAATGGAAGAGGAAAGAAAAGAAAGAATGGGAGAAGAAAGAAAACATAAGAAAAGAGAAAGCGAGGAAGATTAAGAGAAAGAAAGATTTGTAGAAGGAAGAAAAGGGAATAAAGAAAACAAAGAGAAAGGAAAATATTGATAAGGGAATATAAGGAAAACGAAAGAAAGGAAGGAAAAGGGAAAGGGAGGGAAAAAAATTAAGAGAAAAATAGAAAACACGAGGAAAGGAAAAGAAAAAGAAAGAATGAAGGAAGATGAAAAAATAAGAAAACTGAAGGAAAACGAAGCAAGGGAGTATGAAAGAAGGAAAGAAAGAGGGAAGAAGAAAAATGGAAACTAAAAAAATATAAAAATGAAAGGAAAATACAAAAAAAAATAGATTGAATAGAAAAAAATAATAATGAGGAAATAAGAAAAATAAAATGGAAAACAGAAAAAGCATGATAAAGAAAAAAAATTGATTGAACAGAAGAAAAAAAATAACAATGAGGAAATATGAAAAATAAAATGGAAAACAGTAAAAGCATGAATGAGGAATAAAAAGAAAAGAAAAAACAAGAAAAAAACAAGGAAAACAAGAACGAGCCAATGAAGCGTCGGGGTACAAAACAATAATCATCAGAAATCATTAAACAAACAAACAAACAAACAGATGCAAGAGAAAAAGGTCACGTGATCAATACTTGAGGTGAGGCGAAGGTGAGTGAACAGGTGTGCTAAGGTGACTCTCTCTCTCTCTCTCTCTCTCTCTCTCTCTCTCTCTCTCTCTCATTGTTTTTCTTTCTTTCTTTTTTGCTTGCTTGCTTTCCTTCTCTCTTTCATTCACTTTCTTTTTCTTTTTTGCTTTCCTTATTTCTCTCTCATTCACTTTTTTTCATTCTTTTATTCCTTCTCTTCTTTTCTTTCTTATTATCTCTCATTCTTTCTTTCATTATCTCTCTCTCTCTCTCTCTCTCTCTCTCTCCCCTCATTGTAGTCCTTATCTTTGCACACTTCTAATTGTACTACAACACACACACACACACACACACACACACACACACACACACACACACACACACACACATTTACACCTGTAATGGCCCTCCCAGGTACATAATTACCTAATTAAGCCAAAACACCTTCCTTCCAGATTACCTTTCCTTCCTCCCTCCCTCCTTCCCTCCCTCTTTTCCTTCCTTTCTCTCTCTCCCATTTTTATCTCTTCCTTCTTTTTTTTATTTCCCATTTTAATTTCCCTGCCTTCTTTTTTATTTCCCATTTTTATTTCCCTTCTTTTCTATTTTTAATTTTCCTTGTTTCCCCTTTCTTCTTTTCCCTTCCCTTCCTTTCGTTTTCCTCACTTTCTTTCCTTCCCATTGAATTTTCCGTCATTTCCTTTCCCTATTATCTTTTATTTTCCATCTTTCATCCCATCCTCGTTTCCTTCCTTTCTTCCTCCCATTTTTATTTTCCTTTCTTCTTTTTCAATTTTCATCTTTCCTTGTTTCCCCTTTCTTCTTTTCCCTTCCCTTCCTTTCGTTTTCCTCACTTTCTTTCCTTCCCATTGAATTTTCCATCATTTCTTTTCCCTATTATCTTTTATTTTCCATTTTTCATCCCAACCTACTTTCCTCCCTCCCTCCCTTACTTTTCCTTCCTTCCTTCCTTTCCTCCCTCTCTCTCCCTTCCCTACACGGAGAAAACAAAATAGAAAACGCAAGTAATTAGTTTCTCTCTCTCTTTTTCTCTCCGGCTTTCCAAAATTGCTCCTCGTTTCCCGCTCTTAATTCTTTCATTCTTTAATTATTTCCAAAACGGTTCCTTTATTTTCCTTTTAGTGTCCTTAATAATTCTTCCTTTTTTTTCCTCCACTTTTATTTTTTTCATCGCTAACTTTTTATTTTTATTTTTATCTTTATTGGTCCTATTCTTCTTCTTCTTCTTCTTCTTCTTCTTGTTTTAAGCTGTTGTTTTTGTTGTTTTTTGTTGATTCTTAGTATTTTTTTTTTTTTTGCTGTATTATGATTGCTTTTATTTTTTGTCTGATTTTGAGGAGGAGGAGGAGGAGGAAAAAGAAGAAAACGAAGCACACTGTAACATAAATGAGGAAAAGGAAAAAACGAAAACGAGGAGGAGGAGGAGGAGGAGGAGGAGGAGGAGGAGGAGGAGGAGGAGAAAGAGGAAGAAAACGAGGAGAAACCTATAACATAACGAGAACAAGAAAAGGAAGAAAAAAAGAAAAGGAGGAAGAGGAGGAGGAGGAGGAGGAGGAGGAAGAAAGGAGGAGGAGGAGAACGTAAGGACACAGGTGAGACTCATTAAGAGAAACACACATACGAACAAACTACTTGTGGGCGACACCTCTTGGGGCAGGTAATGACTCCTCCTCCTCCTCCTCCTCCTCCTCCTCCTCCTCCTCCTCCTCTTCTTTCCTATCTTCTTTTCCCTTCCACTGAGGCCACGCGCGGTTATAGCCTTTACTTTTAACCTTTTCTTCCTTTCCCTTTTCTTCTTTTCCTTCTCTTTCCTTTCCTCTTTTTTCCTCTCTCTTTTCTTCCTATTCTTTTTTCGTCCCTTCATATCCCACTTTCTCCTCTCTCCTTCAGCTCCTCTTTCCCTTTTATAGCCTTTCCTTTTTTCCTTTCTTTTTTATATTTTCTTCTTTTTTCTTTCCTTTCCTCTTTTTCCCTCTCTCTCTGTTCTTCCTATTCGTTTTTCGTCCCTTCATACCCTACTCTCTACCCAACCCTACCCTTCCCTTCCCTCTCTTTCCCTTCCCCTTCCTTCTCTTTTCTTTCCTTTTCCTGCCCCTTCCCTTCCCTTCCTTTCCTTTCCTTTCTTTCCCAACCCTTCCCCTTCCTTCTCCTTTCTTTCTTTCCTTTTCCTGTCCCTTCACTTCCCTTCCTTTTTTTTCCTTTCCGTACCCTACCCAACCCTACCCTTCCCTACCTTTCCCTACCCTTCCGTTCCCTTCCTTTCACACTTATTAGCCCTTTCTTTTACCAACTTCCCCTCCCTTTCCCCTACCCTTCCCTTCCCCCCTCGTTCACTCCCTCATTAATATTCCCTGCCATTTATTATCGCCTACAGACAACGCGAGTCTCGCCTCAATATTAAATTACATCCTTGGCAATAGAGCATACCCATTATTGTACCGCGCGGACCCAGAATCGCCGGCTCAACCCCGTAAGTCTTCGCTCAGTGGGTGTTAAGAGAGGATATAGTGACTGAGATTAGAAGGGAGGAAATAAACAGGCACTCGAAAACAATGGAAAAATATGGAAACTTGGATGTGAGTCTGAAAAATGTATAATCGTTCACAAAAGGATGAAAAAATATATGACGTTCAGCTAAAGAGAAAAAGGAAAATATGGAAACTTGGATATGAAAGGCTGATAAATGTATAATCACTCAAGGATGAAAAAATATATGACGTTCAGCTAAAGAGAAAAAGGAAAATATGGAAACTTGGATATGAAAGGCTGAAAAATGTATAATCGTTCACAAAAGGATGAAAAAATATATGACGTTCAGCTAAAGAGAAAAAGGAAAATATGGAAACTTGGATATGAAAGGCTGAAAAATGTATAATCGTTCACATAATGATGAAAAGATATATGTAGATGTTCAGCTTAAGAGAAAAAAATATACTTAGACAGAAAAAGGAAATAAATAATAAATGAAATAAATAAATAGACACTCGAAAACAATAGAAAAAATATGGAAACTTGGATATGAGAGGCTGAAAAATGTATAATCGTTCACATAAGGATGAAAAGATATATGTAGACGTTCAGCTATAGAAAAAAAATATACTTAGAAAAAAAAGAAGTAAAGAAATAGACAGTCGAAAACAATAGAAAAAATATGAAAACTTGGATATGAGAGGCTGAAAAATGTATAATCTCTGAAGGATGAAAAACTATATGTCGACGTTCAGCTGAAGAGAAAAAATATCCTTAGACAGAAAAAGGAAATAGATAAATAGACACTCGAAAACAATGGAAAAAATATGAAAACTTGGATATGAAAAGGCTGAAAAATGTATAATCACTCAAGGATGAAAAAAATATATGTCGATGTTCAGTTAAAGAAAAAAAATATATACTTAGACAGAAAAAGGAAATAAAGAAATAGACACTCAGTAAAAACAATGAAAGAAATATGAACTTAGATTAAAAAAAAGGTTGGGAGAGAGGAAATGGGGGAGAAAGGAAAGTGGATTAAGAATACGAGGAAAAGTGGAAGAAATGAGGGAGCAAATATGGAGGAAAAAATAATAGAACAGGTGAGAATGAGGAAGAAAAGAAGGGAGAGGAAGGAAAGGGAAGAAGAGGGAGTATAACCACTTACATAGGGATGGAAAATATATATAGATGCTCAAATAAGGAGGAAAAATGCACTTAGATGAAAAAGAAAAGAAAACACTCGGTAAGAAACAATGGGAGAAATATGAACTTAGATTAAAAGAAAGGTTTGCATCAATATAATCACTTACTTAAGGATGAAAAATATATATAGATGCTCAAATAAGAGGAAAAATGCACTTAGATGAAAAAGAAAAGAAAACACTCAGTAAAAAACAATGGAAGAAATATAAACTTAAATTAAAAGAAAGGTTTGCATCAATATAATCATTTACTCAAGGATGAAAAATATATATAGATGCTCAACTAAGGAGGAAAAAACAAAGAACTCATTTAATAACCTAACAATAACAATAACTCATTTACGGTCTTAACGATAACTCATTTACTAACCTAACAATAACAATAACTCATTTACGGTCTTAACGATAACTCATTTACTAACCTAACAATAACAATAACTCATTTACGGTCTTAACGATAACTCATTTACTAACCTAACAATAACAATAACTCATTTACCTATTTCTAAATAACTCAATAAATAACTAACAATAAATATAACATTTACGGTCTTAACGATAACTCATTAATAATACCAACATAACAATAACTCATTACGGTCTTAACGATAACTCATTTTTAGTCTTAACGATAACTCATTTAATAAATAAATAAACAATAATAACTCATTTACGGTTAACGATAACTCATTTTACGGTCTTAACGTAACTCATAATTATATTAATAAATAAATAATAACTCATTTACCGTCTTTAACGATAACTCATTTATATTTAATACAATATAATACTCATACGGTCTTAACGATAACTCATTTAATAACCTAACAATAACAATAACTCATTTACGGTCTTAACGATAACTCATTTACGGTCTTAACGATAACTCATTTAATAACCTAACAATAACAATAACTCATTTACGGTCTTAACGATAACTCATTTAATAACCTAACAATAACAATAACTCAATTCCCGTCTTGACAATAACTCATTTTCACAGCGACAAACAATTAAAAGAAGCAATTCCACCCACCTTGAGGATGAGAGACTAGCTTACCTGTCCCGTCAATTAGTGAGTACGACACCTGACGCCCCTCACCTGGCACGCTTTAATATAACTCTTACTTTTATGGTTCGTCGGATTGATATATTGCGCCAGAACTAACGACACTCTTGCACGCGATGGAAACTCAAAACTTGGGATTATTTCAGCCACGTCGCTTTAAGAGTTTTATTTACTTCATTTTTTTTTTCTTTTTGTTCCCATTCTTTTTATTTTTTTGCAGCAAAGGAGTCTGCTCAAGGGCATAAAAAAAGGAATCAATAATGGAAAAAAAAAGCCCGCTAATCACTGCCCCTAAAGAGAGTAAGAGGAGTGGCCGAAAGAGAGGTCAATTTCGGAAGGGGTGTTTTGATAGCTTTTTTTTTATTTTATTTTTTTTACATTTTCCGTTTTCGGCAGAGAATTTATTTAAAGTCCATTAACATTTTTTTTTACATTGAAGAGACATGTTAAACCGAACTACTTAACCGGTCTTATAAAACTAAAAAAATAAATAAATAAATAAATAAATAAATAAAAGCTAAACAGAAGAAATAATACGTATAATGTCTTTATCTTTATTTTTTTTCTATTTTTATGAAGTTTTCTGTTCTATTAAAGCGACTAACTTTTTGACACTGATAATATACCTTTTTTTATTTTTATTTACCAACAACCTTTTTAAATTATATCGACAACGGTTAATTTATTTTCCTTTACTTTCGAGAACTTTTCATTATCTCTGCAACTTTTTTTTTTTACAATCTAACCCTTATATATATATTTTTCAAGAACCGTTTTATATCTATCTAGTCCTTATTTATTCACTAACAACCTAGTTTAATATACATCTAGTCTTTACATATTCAACAAGAAAACTTTAAAATATGTATCTACCTTTTACATTTACCAAGAACCCTTTAAATAGGTATCTAGCCTTTAATCATTTACCAACAACTCTTTTTAATATCTAACTATCCCTTTTAAAAATCCTCAGTGGACTCAAACCTTTAAATTCAGTACACTTTACCTATACTTAACAATTATTTACTTAGCACGTACCTTTTTTTATATACATTTATCATAACTTACTTACAAACACCTTTCGATCCATACTAACTTATTTATTTACCAACAGCCATTCTTATCTCTAACTAACCCTGATATATTTACCACGAAGCCTTGTTAAAAGCTGGAAAGTTTCGTTTAGTCGGCGCAACATCTGTGGTCATATGCCGAAGAGAGACAGATGGGGAAGGAATTATAGGAGAAAACCATTGTTAATATCTATCTATCCTTTAATTACTGATCAAGAACACGTTTTATCTATATCTAACCATAATTTATACAGCAAAAAACACTAGTATCTATATTTAACGGTCATTCATTTCCCACAACCAATCATATAAATCTAGCACATATTTATTGAGCGAGAACCCATTTTTTTTTTTTTACAACAAAGGAGACAGCTCAAGGGCACAAAAAAGGAAACAATAATAAAAAAAAGCCCGCTCCTCGCTGCTTCCAAAAAGAATCCCAAAATCCCTTAATGGACTCGAACCTTAATAATTAGTACGTGATCCCACAGCAAAAATACTACTCTCTATATTTAACCATCATTCAATTCCCAACAACCACTCTTATATAAGTCTTAATATCATTCAATTCCCAACAAACACTCTTATATAAATCTAACACATATTTATTGAGCGAGAAACCGTTAATGGACTTGAACCTTTATAATTAGCGCGTGGTCCGACCTGCACATTTAAGATTAATGGCCGTGTTCCCCGCGCCGCCAATCAGGACGCTCGTCAATACGCTCGCTTCCCTTCCCCGCCACGCCCGCGAACAGGATCAATTTCAGGGCCACGAATAACCTTCAAACACACACACGCGATCCTCCCTTCCTCCGTTTACTATTGGCGCAATGACCTCAGAGGACTTAAGACGGAGAAAAGGAGGGAGAGTATACGGTACGCAGAGAAGAAAACGGGAAAAATAAACACACATAAGAATGGAAAACTATACATAAGAATCACCTCAAAAAATGGAAATAGACAGACACTAGAAACAATGGAAAAACTAGAGCTAGACGGAATGACCTCGAAGATTTAAGACAGAGAAAAGGAGGGAGAATATACGCAGATAAGAAAACGGTAAAAATAAACACATATTAGAAAGGAAAACTATACATATGAATCACCTCAAAAATGGAAATAGACAGATACTAAAAACAATGGAAAAACTAGAAATTTAGATATGAAAGGATGATGAAAAAAAAGTCACTCACAGAAAAATGAAAAAAAATATATAGAGATGCTCAATTAAAAAAGGGAAGGAAAGAAGTAGATATATATATAAAGGAGACAAACATATATACACAAAATAAAAGGAAGAAAAATATACAGATTAGAAAAGAGAGAAATATCAACCAATACGATAGGATGAAACAAAATATAAAGGAAAACAAAACATCAGGGAAAAGAAAAGGAAGGAAAAAAGTAGATATATAAAGGAGAAAAATACATATACACAAAAAAAGGAAGAAAAATATACAGATTAGAAAAGAGAGAAACATCAACAAATCCGAAAGGAAGAAACAAAATATAAAGGAAAACAAGACCAAGGAAAATAACACACCGAAAGAAACTAGAAAAGAAAGATACATAGGAAAGAAGGAAAAATCCACACAAAAAAGGAAACAAGCAAGAACATAAAGGAAAATAAAACACACAAAGGAAATAAAAAAAATACACTTGAGAAAGAAACAAAAACACAATAAGAAAAATATATAAACACGAGAAAGGAAACCACATGAAATGCAGAAGGTTAAATCCATTACTTCTTGCTGCAAAATATCGACATCTGGTTCCGTTTGATAAAAAACGTAAAAATAAATTAACAAACCGACTCATTTTTTATTAATTTATTTTCTTTTTCCATTTCTGATTATTGACGGAACCACTTCATAAGACTACACACATATATAAGCAAACCACAAATAATAACAGAGGGTCCAAATTATTGCCTTTCACCACACAATTTCGACTCATGATTAAATTTCTGACTTATTTATTTGTGACTTTTATGTGAGTGTGATGAAATAAAAATGAATGAATCACTTCGAAGGGATACAATCTTTTTAGCGAACCTCAAATCATCAGAAAGAGATTCAAACTATGATTCTATGATTGGCAACACAAGACCCTCACTTCTCACATCAGCTGTTTCTAAAGGTCAAAGAGGGGGTCAGTTGGGTTCTAATGAGTGTTTCTTCAGGTTCACGGTACAGAGGAAGGGTCACACTGCCACCAGGGTCATAAAACTACTCCTGGAAATGCCCACAACTCCTACGAAAGCCTTGTCAAATATTCAGAAAGGATTGAAAGTGTGATTCTTTACCACAAAACTTCGACTTATGATTGCATTTGTCGAAGAACCTAAAAATACATGCAAGTCTGTTTGTAGCATGATTTGTATATATTTACTTTATATTGAACGTGTAAACAATATGGCATTCAAACATAAACACCGTCTTGACTACAAATAATCTTGGTAGGCAGCACGCGATCACTCCTGCGCGTATAAATTTATGATAGTTTTTTTTAGTTATTTATTTATTTTACAGCAAAGGAGACAGTTCAAGGGCGTAAACAAAAATAAAACAATAATGAAAAAAAAAATCCCGCTACTTACTGCTCCTGAATAGAGTACAGAGTGGCCAAACAGAGCGATCAATTTCGGGAGTGACTTTAAAGATTGAAAAAAAAAAAAAAAAAAAAAAAAAAAAAAAAAGCAACTTACTGCTCCTTAATAGAGTACAGAGTGGCCAAAAATAAGTAAATAAATAAAATAAATAAATAAATAAAAATAAAAAAAGAGATCAATTTCGGGAGTGACTTTAAAAGATTAGAATGTTAAGGTCAACGACAAAAATATAAATTGGAAGCTCGAATCTTTACTTCAGAATTTACGATTGCGTGAGACCTTTGTATATAACTTTGATGGGTTCGTTTTCTTCAGTTTTATCTATTCTATTTGTTATTGTTGATGTTTCTTTTTCTTAATCTTGTTGCCACTCAATCCTGGCCTAACCGAGACCACTGTAAGCTAACCTAAACATTTAAGTATAACATTTCATAAGGTTATTTACTTCATTTATTTACTATATTTATTTTAGGGTAAGAATTGTCTGTTTCCAAATATACCCAAGCAAACCTAACCTAGCGTAACCAAGCCCATTGTATTTAAAACCAAACCTAATCTATCCTAGTTAAACAAATACAACCTATGAGAACCTATCCAACTCCACCATAACCTAATCTAACCAACACCTAACTTCATCTAGCCTAACCAATTCTACCGCCATAAGCCTTACCAACCCCACTGTAACCTAATCTATCCTAGCCAGACCCAATACAACCTATGATAACCTATCCAACCCCACCATAACCTAATCTAACCAACACCTAACTTCATCTAGCCTACCAATTCCACCGCCATAAGCCTTACCAACCCCACTGTAACCTAATCTATCCTAGCCAGACCCAATACAACCTATGATAACCTATCCAAGGCCACCATAACCTAATCTAACCAACACCCAACCAAGTCCAGTGGAATCTAACTTCATCTAGCCTAACCAATTCCACTTGACCTAGCATTGCCTAACCAAGCTTAACCTAACCTACCATTCCCTGACCACAATTCATAACTACAAATATAACCTTCAAAATTATCAAGCCCTTTCACCTGCACTTCAGAGTATTGACTTCGTGGGTTACCTGAGCCGCCACTCACACCTGCAACCCCCCCCCCCCCCCCCCACACACACACACACACACTTGTTCTACTTCATATTTATCTTACTGAATGAAGTGTTGCCAAATACAGCCTAGAAATCTAACCTAACCTAGTCTAACCAAATCCACTGTAACATACCTAACGAAACCTAACCTACCCTAACCTATTCAAACCAAATCCATTGTAACCTAACCTAACCTAACCTAGACTATCCAAGCCCATTGTAACCTATCCTAGTCTAACCAAGTCCACTGTAACATAACCAAACCTAACCTAACCTAACCTATTCAAACCAAATCCACTGTAACATACCTAACGAAACCTAACCTACCCTAACCTATTCAAACCAAATCCATTGTAACCTAACCTAACCTAACCTATCCTAACCTAGTCTATCCAAGCCCACTGTAACCTATCCTAGTCTGACCCAGTCCACTGTAACATAACCAAACCTAACCTAACCTAGCCTATTCAAACCAAATCCACTGTAACCTAACCCAACCTAACCTAGTCTATCCAAGCCCACTGTAACCTAACTTAATCTAACCAATCATAACCTAGCCTAGCATTACCTAACCTAACCTAACCTATTCAAACTAAATCCATTGTAACCTAACCTATCCTTACCTAGTCTATCCAAGCCCATTGTAACCTAACCTAGCCTGATCTAACTTAACCTAATCTAACCAATCATTACTTAGCCTAGCATTACCTAACCTAACCTAACCTATTCAAACTAAATCCATTGTAACCTAACCTATCCTAACCTTGTCTATCCAAGCCCACTGTAACCTAACCTAATCTAATCTAACTTAACCTCACCTAATCTAACCAATCATAACCTAGCCTAGCATTACCTAACCTAACCTATTCAAACCAAGTCCATTGTAACCTAACCTAGCCTAACCTATCCTATCCTAACCTAGTCTATCCAAGCCCACTGTAACCTAATCTAACTAATCATAACCTAGCCCCGCATTACCTAACCTAACCTAACCTATTCAAACCAAGTCCATTGTAACCTAACCTAACCTAACCTATTCAAACCAAGTCCATTGTAACCTAACCTAACCTAACCCATCCTTACCAAGTCTATCCAAGCCCACTGTAACCTAACCTAACCTAACCTAACCTAATCTAACTTAACCTAATCTAACCAATCATAACCTAGCCTAGCATTACCTAACCTAACCTATTCAAACCAAATCCACTGTAACCTAACCTATCCTAAACTTGTCTATCCAAGCCCACTGTAACCTAACCTAATCTAATCTAACTTAACCTAACCTAATCTAACCAATCATAACCTAGCCTAGCATTACCTAACCTAACCTATTCAAACCAAGTCCATTGTAACCTAACCTAACCTAACCTAGTCTATCCAAGCCCATTGTAACCTAATCTAATCTAACCTAACCTAACCTATCCTAACCTATTCAAACCAAGTCCACTGTAACCTAACCTAACCTAACTTATCCAAACCTAGTTTATCCAAGCACACTGTAACCTAACCTAACCTAATTTATCCTAACCTAGTCTACCCAAGCCCACTGTAACCTAACCTAGCCTAACTTATCCTAACCTAGTCTACCCAAGCCCACTGTAACCTAACCTAACCTAGCCTAAACTAATTTATCCTAACCTAGTCTATCCAAGCCCACTGTAACCTAACCTAATCTAATCTAACTTAACCTAACCTAATCTAACCAATCATAACCTCGCCTAGCATTACCTAACGGAGCCTAACCTAATCTTAACACTCCCTAACCACATAATATATATACTGTAATAACCAAAAAATAACCTTACAAATTAACACACCATCTTACCTTCACCGGAGATTATCGACTACGTGCGTGGGTTACCTGAGCTGACCCCCCCCCCCCCCACACCCACACCTGGTCACCTGCATTCCGCGCTAATGACTCTGTTTAGGGCGAAGGTTGAGAAAGTTGTCCCGGCAGTTCGGGACACGCCTCTCCCATCACCTTCACGACTCACACTTCACCTTCACTCCTCCCTAATTAACGACTCACCCTCACACTATCGACAGGTGAACGAAGGTGGGAGATGAGGATCCTTTTTTTTTGTTTTTGTTTTTGTTTCGATTCTTTTTTTAATTATGTAGGCTCTTACTTATGTGGTTTTTCAGTCAGTAAGTCAGTCAGTTGGTTAGTTTAGTCGGTTAGTTCGTCAATTAGTCAGTCAGTCAGTTAGTTGGATATTCAGTTGGTCATCCATTCATTCACTTAGTCAGTCAGTCAGTCAGTCCATTCAGTCAGTCTAGCGTTATCAAACCAACCTGTGTTTAGTCGTTTACCAGTCAGTCAGTCAGTTAGATGGATATTCAGTTGGTCGTCCATTCATTCATTTAGTCAGTCAGTCAGTCATTCAGTCAGTCTAGCGTTATCAAACCAACCTGTGTTTAGTCGTTTACCAGTCAGTCAGTCAGTCAGTTAGTTGGATATTCAGTTGGTCATCCATTCATTCATTCAGTCAGTCAGTCAGCCAGTCATTCAGTCAGTCTACCGTTATCAAACCAACCTGTGTTTAGTCGTTTACCAGTCAGTCAGTCAACCAGTCAGTCAGAATTCTAAAGGCAATAAGCAACAACATATATTTTTTCCGCTCTATTCGCAACACACAGACGAGACTTCCACGCAATACACAACACAATAACTCGCTTTTTAACCTACACTACGCATCTTCAACGCTCATACGCCCATTTTTCTACGCAACGCAAAACAATGGAATACAATTTTTCTACGCAATTTGCTCCATCACCGCGACTTTTTTTTACACTTCCTCTCGCGACTTTTTTTTTATTTTTTTTTTACGCTGTTCCTCACGCTATTTCCTTTTATTTTTTTACGTGTTCCTCCCGCGACTTTTTTATATTTTTTTTTTACGCTGTTCCTCACGCTATTTCCTTTTATTTTTTTACGTGTTCCTCCCGCGACTTTTTTTTTTTTTTTACGCTGTTCCTCACGCTATTTCCTTTTATTTTTTTACGTGTTCCTCCCGCGACTTTTTTTATATTTTTTTTTTACGCTGTTCCTCACGCTATTTCCTTTTATTTTTTTACACTTCCTCCCGCGACTTTTTTTATTTTTTTTTTTACGCTGTTCCTCACGCTATTTCCTTTTATTTTTTTACACTTCCTCTCGCGACTTTTTTTTTTATTTTTTTTTTTACGCTGTTCCTCACGCTATTTCCTTTTATTTTTTTACACTTCCTCTCGCGACTTTTTTTATATTTTTTTTTTACGCTGTTCCTCACGCTATTTCCTTTTATTTTTTTACGTGTTCCTCCCGCGACTTTTTTTTTATTTTTTTTTTACGCTGTTCCTCACGCTATTTCCTTTTATTTTTTTACGTGTTCCTCCCGCGACTTTTTTATATTTTTTTTTTACGCTGTTCCTCACGCTATTTCCTTTTATTTTTACGTGTTCCTCCTGACTTTTTTTCTCACGGTGTCCTGCCTGCCTCTCTCTCTCTCTCTCTCTCTGTGGTTTTTGTTTGTGATTTTCTCGTTTTTCTTTGTTTATTCTTTTATTTTTGTTTCTTTGTTTTCTTTCAACATCTGGATACGAAGAATTTTACTTATTTTTTATTTTTTTCCTTCCTTTGTCTCTCTCTCTCTCTCTCTCTCTCTGAACTATTGTGAAAACATGATGGTAGGATTGCAAGGATTTCTCATTTCAATTTCTCTCTCTCTCTCTCTCTCTCTCTCTCTCTCTCTCTCTCCGGGAAGCGCATAGCGGGAAAGACAAAGGAATGCATGAATAAAATAATAATAACAAGGAATAAACGGAGGAAGAGGAGGAGGGGGAAGAGGAGGAGGAGGAGGAGGAGGAGGAGGAGGGAAGAACATGAAGGAAGTAATAAGAGGTGATGACAGATAATGGAGAAAAAAAAAATACTACTACTACTACTACTACTACTACTACTACTACTACTACAACTACTACTACTACTACTACTAATAATAATAATAATAATAATAATAATAATAACACGTAAGAAAAAGGAAAAGAAGAAAATGAAAAAATAGAAAAATGGAAATACAGAAAAAAAAATAACAAATGATGACAAATAATGAAGGAGAGCAACAAAAATAAATTATAATAATGATGATAACGATAATAAAGGGGAAGAAAAGGGGAAGAAGAGAAGGAAGAAAATGGGAGAAGAGGAAAAAGAAAATGGGGAAGAAAATGGGGGAAAAAGGAAAAGAAGAAATGGGGGAAGAAAAAGGAAATGGGGGAAGAAGAAAAAGAAAATGGGGAAGAAAATGAGGGAAGAAGAAAATGGTTGAAAAAAAAGAAAACGAGGGAAGAAGAAAAAGAAGAAAATGGAGAAGAAATGAAGAAAATGGCGAAGAAAAAGAAGAAAAAGAAAAAGAAGAAAAATGAAAATATGGGGAAATGGAATGAATATGAAATTAAAAAGGAAAAACAAGAAATAAAAATAAAATAAAATAAACTAATGAATAAATTCCGAATAGGTAAACAAAGGAGAGAGAAACAAAGAAACAAACAAACTTTTCTCATAATCAGGAACAGCACGTAGGCACTTATCTCTCTCTCTCTCTCTCTCTCTCTCTCTCTCTCTCTCTCTCTCTCTCTCTCTCTCTCTCTCTGGTATGTTTATTTCTCGCTCCTGTTTGTTTGTTTGTTTGTCTGTGTTTGTTTTCTTTGTTTGTGTTTGTGTGTTTGTTCGTCTGTTTGTTTGCCTGTTATGACCTTTTCCCGCCTGTGTGTGTGTGTGTGTGTGTTATTGTCTTTTCTCCGCTCGTGTCTGTGTTTGTTTGTTTGTTTGTGTGTGTGTGTTTGCTCTCCCCGCGTGAGCCTCCGATGACGTCACGATGTAAACAAAGGATCGGCCAATCAGCGAACGGCGCCTGATTGGCTCGACCAATCATAGGGGAGGAGGGAGGGGAGGGGAGAGGAGGAAGGAAGGAGATTAAAGGAGGGAAGGAAAGGAAGAGGAGGGAAGGGGAAAGGGAGGGGGAGGAAGGAAAGAAACGAAGGAAGAAAAGGAAGGAAAGGAGGAAGAAAGGAAGGAAAGGGAGGGGAGAAGAGAGGGGAGGGGGGCAGATGAGGGGGGGGAGAGAGGAAGGGAAGAGGAGGGAAGGAGGAAGGAGAAAGGGGAGAGGAAGGAGAGGAAAAGAGGAAGGAAGGGAAGGAAGGGAGGGGGAGAAAGAGAAAGTAAGGAAGGAAAGAAACGGAGGAAGAATAGGAAGGAAGGAAGGAAGGAAGGGGAGAAGAGAGGAGGGGAGACTGGCCTTCTATCTCCTCCTCCTCCTCCACTTTTTCTTCTTCGTCTACTCCTCCTCCTCCTCTTTTTCTTCTTCTTCGTCTTCGCCTCCTCCTCTTCCTCCTCTTTTTCTTCTTCTTCGTCTTCTTCTCCTCCTCCTCTTTTTCTTCTTCTTCGTCTTTTCCTCCTCCTCCTTCTCCTCCTCCTCTTTTTCTTCTTCTTCGTCTCCTCCTCCTCCTCCTCCTCCTCCTAATCTTTACTCTGATCCCACTCTCTCTATTCCATTATTCTTCCTCCTCCTCCTCCTCCTCCTCCTCCTCTTCCTTCGTTTTATTTATTTCTTGTTCCTTTCTCTTCGTTTATTCACATTTACTTTTGTTTTCTTCTTTCTTCTACTCCTTTATTTCTATTCACTCCTCTTCTTCCTCTTGTTTTTTTCTTCTCCTCTTCCTCCTGTTTTCTTCTTTTCTATTCTTCTTCCTCCTGTTTTCTTTTTTCTTCTCCTCTTCCTCTTGTTTTCTTTTCTTCTCCTCTTGATCTTTTCTTCCGTTACTGTCTTCCTTTCTCCTTTACCTCTTCATCTTCCTCTTGCATACCTCCTCCTCCTCCTCCTCTTCCTCTTCCTCTTCCTCCTCCTCTTCCTTGTCTCGTTTCTCTTCCGACTCATTCCTCTCCATATATCTCCTCCTCCTCCTCCTCCTCCTCCACCTCCTCTTCCTGCCTAACGGAACACATCATCAAATCAAGCAAATAAAAGAAGAAAAAAGAAAAGAAAAAAAAAGCTGACAAACTCATTAAAACAAGACCATATTTTTTACCGATCGCTGTTTTTTTTCTTTTTTCTTTTTTTATTGGCACTGGCGATGAAAAGATAAGAGAGAGAGAGAGAGAGAGAGAGAGAGAGAGAGAGAGAGAGAGAGAGAGAGAGTGCTACTGTTTTTACTTCCTTGTTTTCTTATTCATGGGAGGAAGGAGGAGGAGGAGGAGGAGGAGGCAAAAAGGGTCAGGAAGGAGCTTGTTCTCTCCAAACGATAGGAAGGAGGAAAAGGAAGAAAAGAGGAAGAGGAAGAAGAGGAAGAAAAGGAGGGGGAGGAGGAGGAAAGAGGAAGAGAGGGGAAGGGATAAGGTATGTTCTTTATATATAACAAGAGGAAGGGAGGAGGAAGAGGAAGGGAGGAGGAGGAGGGGAAGGAGAAAGGGGAAGGGAGGAGAAGGGGAAAGAGGAAAGGGAGGGATGGAGAGGGAGAGGAAGGGAGAAGAAGGGGAAGATGAAGTGAAAAAGAAGGGGAGGAGATGGGCGTAAAGGGAGAGAGGATGGGGAGGGGAGGAGAAGGAGGGGAAGGAGGGGAAGGGAGAAAGGGGAGGAGATGGGAGGAAGGGGAGGGAAGGAGGGGAGGAGGGGAGGAAAAATGGAAATGTTTACCAATATTATGATAAAAACAAAGAAAGGGAAGATAAGGGAGGAAAAAAGGGAAGAGCGGAAGGGAAATATTTACTTCATATAAGAACGAAAGGGAAAGAGGGAGGAAAGGAGGAAGAGAAGGAAAAGGAAGGGAGGAAGAAAAGGGAAAAATGAAGAGAGGGAGAAAGGAAAAGGAAAACGGAGGGAATAAAGAAAAGGAAAGGTGTAAAAGGAAGAAAAGGGAAAAAGGAAGGGAGGGAGGAAAAGGGAAAAAGGAAAAGGAAAACGGAGGAAATAAAAAGGAAGGGAAGGACAAAAAGAAGAAAAGAAGGAGGAAACAGAGGAAAGGGAGGAAGAAAAGGAGGAAGAAAAAGAAGAAAAGTAGGAAGAAAAGGACAGGAGAAAGAGGAAAGAGGGAAAGGAAGGAAGGAAGAGGAAATGAGGGAGGAAGAAAAGTTGAAAGAAAAGAAAGGGAGGAAGAAAAGGAAGGAAAGAAGGAAGAAAACAGAGGAGAGGAAGAAAAGAAAGAAAAGGAAATAAAAAGGAGGAAGGTAGGAAAAGATATTAAGAGAAAAAAATAAGGAAGGGGATGAAGAGGGAAAACAGAAAGAAAAGGAAGAAAAGGAGAAAACGAAGAAAGGGAGGAAGGGAGAGAAAAACGAAGAAAGGGAGGAAGGGAGAGAAAAACGAAGAAAGGGAGGAAGGGAGAGAAAACTAAGGAAGGGAGGATCAAAATAAGGGAAGAAAGATCGGAGGAAAACATGGAGGCATTTCTCTCCTTCCCTCCACCGTGACCAATTGCAAAGGAGGGGAACTATTTTTTTTTTCTCTCCATTCCACTTTTTTCCTCCTTGTTCCTATTAATTTTCCTCCTTCCTTCCTTCCTTCCTTCCTTCCCTCCTTCCTTCCTCCTTTTTAATTGTTCTAACAGTAAGAAAGGTCAAGGTTAAGAGAGGAGGAGGAGGAGGAGGAGGAAGAGGAGGAGGAGGAGGAAGAGGAGCTTAAAACTGAAGATTAAAAAGTAGAAAAAAAAGAAAAAGAACAATTAAGTAGTTGTAGTAGTAGTAGTAGTAGTAGTAGTAGTAGTTGTTGTTGTTGTTGTTGTTGTAATAGAAGTAGATTTTGTTTTCTTTCTTTTTTTTTGTCTTGTCAATATTGTCGATTCCACTGAAGGAGGAGGAGGAGGAGGTGGAGGAGGAGGAGGAAGAAGAGGAGGAGGAGGAGGAAGAAGAGGAGGGGTCCACTTGACATCCTCTTCAGATCCGACAAATATCAGACGTCTCCTCCTCCTCCTCCTCCTCCTCCTCCTCCCTCCTCCTCCTCCTCCTTCCTCTCCCTCTCCTCTTGAGTCTCTCTCTCCTCTCTCTCTCTCTCTCTCGCTCTCTCTCTCTCTCTCTCTCTCTCTGTAAATAAAGAAAATAAGAATAACAAAGAAATAAAGAAAGTAAGGGAAAAGAAAGAAAAAGAAAGAGTGAAGGAAAATAAGAAGGAAGAAGGGAGGAGAAGAAAGAGAAAAGATAATGAAGGAAAAGGAAAAAGAAAAGGGAAAGGAGGAAAAGGGAGACAAAGATGGAAGGAGGGAAGAAAGAGGATGGAGAAAAGGAGACAGAAAGGAGGGAAGGAAAAGAAAGAAGGGAGGAGGAAAAAGAAAAAGGGTGCAAGGAAAAAAGGGAGAGAACGAAGGGAGAGAAAGGAGACAAAAGAAGGGAGGAGGGAAGAGAAAAAAGAAAGTGAAATAAAAGAGAAAGGGAGGAAAGGAAGAGAAAGGAGAAGGAAAATAAAGGTGTAGGAAAGAAGGAAAGGAGAAAGGGAGGAAAGGAAGAAGGGAGAAGGGAAGAAAATGAAAGAAAGTGGAAGAAAGCAGAAAGGGAGAATAGGGAGATAAAGAAAGGGAGATGAAGAAAAGAAGACAAAAGGGTGAAGAAAAGGAGAAAGGAAGGTAAGGGAGAGAAAGAGAAGGGAGAGTAAACTAATATCGCTAAGTCGGGAGGGAGGAAAAAAGGGAGGGAAGGATAGGAGGGAGGAAGGGAGGGAGGGTAAGGGAGTCACGCGCCCTTCCCTCCTCCTCTCCCTTCTTCCCTCCCTCCCTCTCTCCCTTCTCTCCACTTCTAAGCTTTCCTCCATATGATACTTAAAATATGATAGGGAGAGAGAGAGAGAGAGAGAGAGAGAGAGAGAGAGAGAGAGAGAGAGAGAGAGAGAGAGAGAGAGAGAGAGAGACCTACACCTTTGTTTTTCTCTCCCTTCACCCTCTCCACCCTCAATTTAATCTCCCTTCCCTCCCTCCCTTTACCTCCATTTCCCACCTGTCTCTCCTTGATGATCTCTCCCTTCCTCCCTCCTTCTCTCTCTCCCTCCCTCCCATACACTTATATATACTTAATCTCCCTCCCCTTTTCTCTCCCTCCCTCCCTCTCTTTCCTCCATCTGACCTTCCTCCCTTCCTCCCACGTGTTTCTTCTCTCTCTCTCTCTCTCTCACCAGCTGTCTCTCTTTCTCATTCCTTCATCTTTTGCTCCTCCTCCTCCTCCTCCTCCTCCTCCTCCTCTTCCTCCTCCTCTTCCTCATTAGGACAACAGACAACCCACAAGACAGGTAGAGGAGATACCTTAATGAAGAGAGAGAGAGAGAGAGAGAGAGAGAGAGAGAGAGAGAGAGAGAGAGAGAGAGAGAGAGAGAGAGAGAGAGAGAGAGAGAGTATATATATAACAGTAGTAGTAGTAGTAGTAGTAGTAGAATATAAAAATCAATAAAATAATAACAAAAACAACAACAACTTTCCTGCCCTCCTATTGGTCAGTCTGACTATGACGTCACCAGGTGTATCGCAGCGCTCACCTTACCTGGAATAAGAGAGAATGCAAAGGTTAATTGGCGGGAAAAAAAAAGAAAAAAAACAAGAACAAGAAAACAAAACAAAAAAAAATACTTTAACCAATAACCATAAAAAAGAAAATAAACAAGAAAGTAAAATGAAAAAATATCTTACCACATGACCGTGAAAAAAAAAATACATGAAAGCAAAAAATCATAAAATAGAATAGAATGTAAAAGATGAATAAAGAAAGGAATAAAAAAATGAATAATAGACATAAGGAAACATACATACACACACACACACACACACACACACATAGGGAAAGAAAACAAACAAAACAAAAAAAGAAAAAAACAAAACAATGCAGGAGAAGGAAAATAAAGAAGGAGAAATCAAGGAGGAGGAGGAGGAGGAGGAGGAGGAGGAGGAGGAGGAGGCTGACGTCATCACCTTCCTCTTTGAAGTCAGGAAGAGGAAGAAGAAGAAAGAGGCGGCCAAGACAAACACGGGAAGAAAAACCGACAAACACACAAACAAACAAGGAAGAAGAAGAAGAAGAAGAGGAAGAAGAACAAGAAAGAAGGAAGGAAGACATAGAAGAAACAGAAGCAGCAGAAGACGAATGAGAAGGAGGAGGAGGAGGAGGAAGAAGAAAAGGAGAAGAACATGAAGAAAAAAATAAAGAAGAAAAAGGAAGAAAAGAAGAATTGGATGATAAAAGTAAAAGAAGAAGGGGAAATAGATGATGATTAAGAAGATGAGGAGGTGAAAGAGAAGAAGGAGGAAGAAGAGGAAGAGGACTAACTTTTTATCATCACCATCACCACCATCATCACCACCACCACCACCATCACCACCAC
Source organism: Eriocheir sinensis (assembly GCF_024679095.1). Classification (NCBI taxonomy): domain Eukaryota; kingdom Metazoa; phylum Arthropoda; class Malacostraca; order Decapoda; family Varunidae; genus Eriocheir; species Eriocheir sinensis. The sequence goes on from NC_066558.1 coordinate 5,268,998, forward strand.
CACACAAGTGCACAATAAAACCACCACCACCACCATCACCATCATCATCATCACCACCATCATCACCATCACCACCATCATCACCACCACCACACAAGTACACAATAAAACCAACACCACCACCATCACCATCATCATCATCACCACCATCATCACCACCACCACACAAGTACACAATAAAACCACCACCACCACCACCATCATCACCACCACCACCACCACCACCCCAATAATAGAGGATAATAGGCTAATCGGAAAATTTTAGCTTCAAGATAGTTCCAACATGGCCGAGGAACACGCAATCTCCTCCTCTTCCTCTTCCTCTTCCTCCTCTTCCTCCTACACGGAAAGGCGAAGAAAAGACTCGGAAATTTGCTTTATAAATAACACGCCTAAAAAAAAAGATTAGATAGTAAATAAGGAAAAGTAAATTGGTTGAAGAAAAGAGTTTGTGGTTGGCTTAAAAGATTCTTAGTAATTTTAAAATGGTATAGAGGGAAGTTGTTGTAGTAGTAGTAGTAGTAGTAGTAGTAGTAGTAGTAGAAAGTCATGAGGAATGCTTAATATGAAAAAAGTCGTATAATATGTTGCATGGAAAATTGATGGAAAAAAATAACAAGCCAAAATTAAAGAGAAGAAAAAATCTGGAAATAACTAATAAAAATAAAAATTGAAAATACATACCGAAAAAAAAAACCACCAAAACGTCTTCAAAGCAAGCGATTTAGGAAAAAATAAGAAAAAACATTAAAATCATAAAAGAAAAAAGGAATACTGTAAACAATAGAAAAATAACAATAGGTAAAGGCAAAAAAATGTAAACGTAATAACAAGACAAATTAGAAAAATACAAACAAAATATGCAAATAATTAAAAATGAAAAAAAACAAAAACAATAAATAGAAAAACAGCAAAAGATGGAGGAAAGAATGACAAAGTATCAATGAAAATAAGGAAGGAAAAAAACAAGAAGGAAAACAAAGGGAAAAACAAGAAAAAACGAAAACAGGGAAAGGAAATCAAAACAAAAAAACTAGTAAAGCAAATAAACAACCTTCCAATAAAGTAGAGAATTAAGTCATTAGTGTATTGACGTTTCGGAGTTGGTGACGTCACGAGTGTAAACAAACATGGCCGACGGTGCTCCAGGGGTGTCCGTCTCGCCCTTTATCTTGATTTTGTTGTTTGTTTTCTCGCTTGTCTGTTGGTTTTATGGGTTGGTTCTAAGTTTTTTGTGTTGCTCGACGTGGCATGCTTTAGTTGTGCTTGATTTTCTTGTTTGTTTTGTTGCTTGTTTGTTTTCTGGAATGGTATTGTGTTGTTTGTGTTGCTCTGTGTGGCGCGTTTGATATTTGTGTCTGTTTATTTGTTTGTTTGTGGTTCGTTTTGTTTGGCTTTGTTGTTTTCTTGCCTGTTTGTTTTGGGAGTTGTTTTACTGTTTTGTTGTTGTTGTTATTGTTGTGTGTGGTTTGTTTTCTTTTGTTTGTCTGCGCTTCATTTTGTTTTGTTGTTTTCTTGCCTGTTTGTTTTGGGAGTTGTTTTACGTTTTGTTGTTGTTGTTGTTGTTGTGTGTGGTTTGTTTTCTTTTGTTTGTTTGTGCTTCGTTTTGTTTTGGTGTTTTCTTGCCTGTTTGTTTTGGGAGTTGTTTTACTGTTTTGTTGTTGTTGTTGTTGTTGTTATGTGTGGTTTGTTTACTTGTGTTTGTTTCTTTGCTTTCCTTCTTTATTTTATTTCCCTCCTTGTTTTCTTTCCTTCCTTCATTGCTATCCTTTTATTACCATGCGATCTTGCTTTCTTCCTCTCCCTCCTCTTTCTTCCTTTCAATTTTCTTTATTTGTATCACTGTTTTCCTTCTTGATTCCCTCCATACTTTCTTATTTGATTGCTTACTTTACTTATATTACTGTTTCCCTCCCTTATTCCTTCTTCCCTTTTCTTGCTTTCTGTCTTTCATTATCTAAATTAGTCTCCTTCCATTATTCTTTTGTCTCTTTCTTTCATTTTGTAGTTTTTATATTACTGTTTCCTCCCTTATATTCCTTCCTTCCTTCTTTTCTTTCTTTCTTTATCTAAATTAGTCTTCTTCCAGTATTCTTTTCTCTCTTTCCTTCATTTTGTACTTTTTATATTCCCGCTTCCTCCTTTATCTTACTCCCTTCCTTCCTTCTTTTCTTTCTTTCTTCCTTCCTTCCTTCCTTCCTTCTTTTCTTTCTTTCATTATCCAACTTAGTCTCCTTCCATTATTCTCTTATCTCTTTCATTCATTTCGTACTCTTTATAACTGCTTCCTCCCTTATCTTACCCCCTTCCTTCATTCCTTCCTCCCTCTCTCTCCCTCTCATCCTTTCTTCCCCCCCTCCCGTCATTTCTTCCAACCTTCCTTTCTTTCTTAACCGTTTCGCTGGCCGGCGCTGCTCAATCAATATTGGACGAATAAAAATAACCCACAACAACGCGAGAGAAAATAACGCGTGGCAGAAATAAACGATACGAGTGGTGATTTTAAATAAAGGGAAAATATGGCGTGAGAATTACTGAACAGGTGTGCGTGTAACTGATGGAGGAATTTGGTAAAGCGGTGAGTGTAAGCAGATGTAAGGGGCGAATTAATATAAAGGGAAATGATGCAAAACTTAACTGAAGGGAAGGAGGAAAGGGGATATAAAAGGAGGAAGTAAGGTTAGGAAGGAGGGGAGAAAAGGAAGGAAAGTTGGAAAGTTTCGTTTAGTCGGCGCAACATCTGTGGTCATATGCCGGAGAGACAGAAGTGGAAGGAATTATAGGAGAAGGGAACAGACCCCAGGAGACGGGACACAACCCCCGATTAATACCTGGTACCCATTCACTACTGGGTGGACAGGGGCGTAGGGTATCGGAAAAGCCGCCAAAATTTTTCCACTCCGCCCGGGAATCGAACCCGGGCTCTCTCGGTTGTGAGCCAAGTGTGCTAACCACTGCACCACGAAGCCCCACGGAGAAAAGGAAGGAAAGGAAGAGGGAAGGGAAATGCAAAAAGTAAGAAGATAAGGAGGGAAGGAAGAAAAAGGAAAGGAGCAAGAAGGGAGGGAAGGAAGGAAGAGGAGATGAAGAAAAGGAAATAAAAGCCAGCATTGCAAAAAATATACATAACAAAAAATAATTAGACCATAAAATTGTCGCTAATATTAAGACTAAATTAAAAAATAAATAATAATAATAAAAAAATAAAACAAGGAAAATATGGTTCGGAATAGGAGTGAACGTAAAAAGAAATCAACAAAAATAATGAATAAAAGATGTTTGAAAAAAAAAACAAATAAAAAAAAACGAAAATAGAAATAATTAAGAAAAAACTCGAGGTCAAGAGAAATTAAATGAACAAAAATAGAGAAGGAGAAAGGAAGGAATGATGGAAGGAAGGATGAAAGGGAGGATAATGAAGGGAACTAATTGAAATATATGAAGAAATGGAGTAAGGAAAAAAAAAGGAAGGAGGGAAGGAAGGAAAAAAAGGAAGAAAGGAAGGAAAAAAAGGAAGAAAGGAAGGAAGGAAAAAAAGGAAGAAAGGAAGGAAAAAAAGGTATAAAGAAATGAAGTAAGGGAAAAAAGGGAAGGAGGGAAGGAAGGAAAAAAAAGGAAGGAGGGAAGGAAGGAAAAAAGGAAGAAAGGGGTGTATGAAGGGAACCAGCAGTTGAGAGAAAGAAACGAAGGAAAAAAGAAAGTAAGAAAGAAAGAAGAGGCTTGGAAAATGAAGAAAAGGTACAGGAAGGGAAGGAGGAGTGAAAGGAAGATGAAAGGAAGGAGTAAGAGAGGAAGGGAAGGAGAGGGAGGAAATTGAGTGAAGGGAAAAATAGATAAGTACAAGATGAGAATTAGGAAGGGAAAAAAGAAAAGGAATAGGGAACTAACGAAGGAAGGAGAGAGAGAGAGAGAGAGAGAGAGAGAGAGAGAAAACAACCCACCCAAAAATAAAGAGTAAAAATAACATTACTGTATAAAAAATAGATATAAAAAGCTAATAAAACGTTGAGAGACCTTGAATTGGCTGTTAATGAGACAAGAATGGGAGATAATGCGACCTATTACGGAGGAGGAGGAGGAGGAGGAGGAGGAAAGGGAAGATATAAGGAGGAAGTAAGGTAGAAGGAGTGAAAAGAAGGGAGAAAAGGAAGGAAAGGAGGAAGGAAGGGAAAGATGAAGGGAAGAAGGGAAAGGAAGATGAAGAATAGAATAAGGAAGGAGGGAAGGAAAAGAAAGAGGGATAGGTACAGGAGGAAAGGAAGAGAAGGAAGGAAAAAGGGAAGGGGAGGTAAAGGATGAAAGGAAGGAGAGAGGAGGGGAAGGAAGAAGGGAAGGGAGGCGAAGATAGGGACTAAAGAAAGGGAAAGAAGGGAGGTGAAGGGGAGAAGAAGAGGAGTGAGAGAAGAAGGAAAGGGAGGAGGGAAAGAAAGGAAAGAAAAAAAAGAGAAGGAAGAAAGGGAAGAAATGAAGAAAATGGATAAGAATAAAGAAAATGAATGGAAGAAGGGAAGGAGGGAAGAAGGGAAGAAGGGAGGGAAGGGAAGGAAGAAAAGAAGACAGAGGAGAGGAAAGTTTTGACAAATAATAAGAGGAAGGAAGGAAGGGAGGAAGAAGGGAGGGAGGGAGAGAGAGAGAGAGAGAGAGAGAGAGGATGAAGATATGGAGATAAAAGAAAAAAAAGAAATAATGAAGGAAAGAAGGAGGGAAGGAAGACAGTCCAGAGGAAAGTTTTGATAAATGGAGGAAGGAGAGGGAGAGAAGGAGAGGGAGGAGGGAGGGAAGGGAGAGAAATTATGGAGTAAAATGAGGAAGGTGTAGAAAATGTAGAGAAATAATTAGGAGGAAGGAGGAGGAGGAGGAGGAGGAGGAGGAGGAGGAGGTGGGAGAGAGGGAGAAGTAAAATTAGTAATATACCTAAGAAATAAGTGGAAGAGAGAGAGAGAGAGAGAGAGAAGTAGCGGAAAGTTAAGATAAATGATAAAGGGAGGGAGGGAGGGAGGGAAGGAGGGAGGAAGCGAGGGAGAAAAACAGGAGAATAATGAAAGGAAAAAAGAAAAGGAGGAAGAGGAGGAGGAGGAGGAGGAAGATGGATAACAAAGTATAAAAACAACAAAAATATAGACGAAGACACATATGGAGGAGGAGGAAGAGGAAGAGGAGGAGGAAGAGGAAGAGGAAGAGAAGGAAGAGGAGGAAGAGGTATGAGAAGAAAAAAAGAAAGGATGAAGAGAAAAAAGAAGGAAAGACGGAGGGAAGGAAAGAAGGAAAAGGGAAGAAGGAAAGGAGAGGAGGAAGAAAGAGAAGGGAGAGAGGAAAGAAGGAAAATCAGAGGAAAGGAAACAAGGAAAATGGAAGAAAGGAGGGAGAGAAAAGGAAGAAAGAATAAGAGAGAGAGAGAGAGAGAGAGAGAGAGAGAGAAGGAAGGGAGGGATAAAGGGAGAGAGGGAAGAAGGGAAAGGAAAGAAGGGAAGGGAGGGAAAACAAGAAGAGAAAGAGGAAGAAAGAAAAAAACAGAAAAAGAGAGGGATGAAGAGGGAAGGAATAAAAGAGAAGAAAGAAGAAAGAAGGGAAGAATAGAGGAAAGGATCAAACGAAGAAAGGAAGAAGAGGAGGGAGGAAGCGAGGGAAGAAAACAAGAATGATATATAGAGAGATAAAAAAGAGAAAGGGAGGAGGTTACAAGAATGAGGAGAAAGAGAAGGAGAGAAACAGGATATGATGAAAGAATATATTGGACATGGGAGGGATAAAGATGACGGAAAGAGGAAGAAGAAGAAGAAGAAGAGGAGGAGGAGGAGGAAGACGAAGAAAAAGTGTATGAGAAAGAAAGAATTGGATAAAAGAAAAGAATGTTAAAAGAAAAAAAATAATGACAAAAATCAAAGAAAACTGAGTAACGAAAACGAAGAAAAAAACAAGCAAATTAAAACAAAGACAAACAAGACAAGCAAGTAAAACAAGAAAAACAAAATTGAAAAAAACAGCAAAGAAAAACAAAAAACAAAAACTACAAAAAAAGAAAAAATGAAAAACAACAACAAAAAAAAAAACAGGAGCAAACAAATACCCGGGCGAACCAAATGTCTTTTTATTCTTATTCTTTTTTACGGCGACAAGAATGATGATGATGAAGAGAGAGAGAGAGAAAGTTATGAATGAAAATAAAACTTGAGTAGAACGAGAGTACCACTTTAGGAGGAGGAGGAGGAGGAGGAGGAGGAGGAGGAAACTTGGAAGCATGGAAGAGCAGGCAACAGAAAACACCTTCAACTCTAACCAGTCTCCTTGCTTTAGTATTTCAATCTGTTCGTCGGACAATTCAATAACTTAAAACATATTGAAGCTGAGACCTAAAAATACTGAAACGGAACTAAGAATATTGAAACAGAAAACTAAATAGGCCTATAATGAACAACTAAAAATATCGTAGGTAGGCCTATTCCTCCTCTTCATCTTGTTCCTTCTTTTCTTTCCTCCTCCTCCTCCTTCTCCTCCTCATTCCTCTACTCCTTCTTCAGTAACCTTCAGAAATAATTAAAACACTAAGTAACCACTGGAACGTTCAATGCCCTAAGTTCGTAACAAAATAGCTAACTGTGTCTTTTGAGAATTGATTAAGATGACTGCCGCGTGTTACCTCGGCAAAATCTCTCTGTAAGTCTTGCTATTAACCGTCCCTCAATGTTCAGATATACCAAGGAAGGAGTCTAATAACCCTCATGAAGTAGTTATCACAGTGTTCAGATATACCAAGGAAGGAGTCTAATAAGTTGGTTAAGCATGATCTCTTGTTCCTGAAACCATGCTGGGTATCGAATATCATATTGTTATTCTCTAGGATTAAAAATGACTGTCGTAGCTATTAACCGTCCCTCAAAAAGTAGTTATCACAGTGTTCAGATATACCAAGGAAGGAGTCTAATAAGTTGGTTAAGCATGATCTCTTGTTCTTGAAACCATGCTGGGTATCGGAAATTATATTGATATTCTCTAGGAAATTATAGTTTGTCTCATCACAGTGTTCAAATATATCAAGGAAGGAGTCTAGTAAGTTAGTTAAGCATGATCTCTTGTTCCTGAAACCATGCTGGGTATCGGGTATTATATTGTTACTCTCAAGGAAATTAAAGTTTGTCTGAAGGAAACGGAGGAGAGAGGAAGTGAGGGAAGAGGAGGAAGCAGAGGGTTGAATCGAAAAATAAAGACAAGGAAGGAGTCTAGTAAGTTGGTTAAGCATGATCTCTTGTTCCTGAAACCATGCTGGATATTGGATATTGTATTGTTACTCTCTAGGAAATTAAAGTTTGTCTGAAGGAAACGAAGGATGGAGGCAGTGAGGGAAGAGGAGGAAGCAGAGGGTTGAATCGAAAAATAAAGACACATTCATCACTACCAGATTCATCTTCTCGGACTCTTAGAAATAGTTGTTGTAAGAGGCAGCAACGTTTGAGAATGCCGATCGAAGTCCCTCTGCGGTACTCTCTTAGTGACCGATAAGCTAATCTCCCCTAAACCCTAAAGTCTACATCCTCTAAACCCCATACACCAGATGACTGTAGTGCTTAAGGTGACTGACGCGTGTTACCATATCAAAAGCTCTCTGAAAGTCTACCTATAAACCAAAGCTAAGGGAGTTGTCGTCACAGTGTTAATATATGTCAAGGAAGGAGTCTAGTAAGTTGGTTAAGCAGGATCTCTTGAGTCTGAGACCATGCTGGGTATCGGAAATAATTATGATGTTATCCTATTGAGAATGTAAGTTTGTCTGAAGGAAACGAAGGAGGGAGAAAGTGAGGGAAAAAGTAAAAAATGACATGTAGATAAAACAAAAGAGGAAAGGAGGTGGTTAGAAGCAAGAGGAGAGAGATAAGAGGAAGAAAAACAGGATATGATGACGGTTTTGCCCGCCACTGATGTCAAGTTTATAGGCCTATACTTTTATTCCCCTCTTTTCTTATTTTTCTCTCTGTTTATAGGCCTACACTCTCCCTCTTTTCTTATTTTTCTCTTTATGTTCAAAGGCCTACACTCTTATTTCCCTCTTTTATTATTTTTCTCTTTTTGTTTATAGGCCTACTCTTATTTCCCTCTTTTCTTATTTTCTCTTTTTGTTTATAGGCCTACTCTTATTTCCCTCTTCTCTTATTTTTCTCTTGTTTATAGGCCTACTCTTATTTCCCTCATCTCTTATTTTTCTCTTCTGTTTATAGGCCTACACTCTTATTTCCCTCTTCAGTTTATAGGCCTACACTCTTATTTCCCTCTTTACTTATTTTTCTCTTTTTTTATGTTTATAGGCCTACACTTTTATTTTCTTCTTTTCTTTTCTCTTTTTATCTCCTTTTTGAAAATCGATGTTACGTTGAAAAAAATCCACCTTCTTGGTATTTTATTCAGTTTTAAAGACAGATTGAAGATGCTGAAGAAGAGGAAGAGGAAGAGGAGAAGGAGGAGGAGGAGGAGGAGGAAGAGGAGGAATAAGATAAGAGGGAGGAGATATAATTGTTAAGTCTTTTTCAGTTTCCTCCACTCAAAAAAAAAGGAGGAAAAAAATTACGGACTCTCTTCCTAACACTTGCCAACACCTTTAATCTTCTTACCTGGATAATCCTCCTCCTCCTCCTCCTCCTCCTCCTCCTCCTCCTTTTAGCCTCATTAAAGCCCAGGGTAAGCAGAAGCTCTATTTAAATTATGTATTATTTGAAAACCCACACTTCTCCTCCTCCTCCTCCTCCTCTTCCTCTCACCTCCCATTCAACTCTTAAACCACCACCAACACCTCCTCCTCCTCCTCCTCCTCCTCCTACTTCTTCTCCCTGACCTCTTCCTCCTACTCTTCAACCTGACCCCCTCCCTCCTCTTCCTCCTACTCCTCCTCCTCCTTTGCCTTTTCATTCTCCTCCTCCTCCTTCTCCTCCTCCTCCTCAGTCATTTCTTTTGCTTTCAGAGTAAAATGGAGAAAAATAATATACTTAGGAAGCATCAAAAGTGTCATGTCTAAACTTTACTATTATTATTATTATTATTATTATTATTATTATTATTATCATTATCATTATTATTATCGAACTAGAGTGAATGTTTAAAGGAAAGGAGGGTCATGCTCTCTCTCTCTCTCTCTCTCTCTCTCTCTCTCTCTCTCTCTCTGATGCTTCTGAAAACTTCGTAAGCGTGAAATTTTTTTTTCTTCCTTTTCTTCTCCATCGTTGTTCTTTCTTCCTTTCTTTCTCTCTCTTTCTTCACTTCCTCCCATTGTTATCTCCCCTTCTCCTCTTCCATATTTTTTTTTTTTTTACTCTTGAATTTTCTCTTATTTCACTTTTATTTCAATTTCTTTTACTAACTCAATTTGTCCTTTTTTTCTTCTTCTTTTCTGCATTTGTTCAACGTTTCCTTCCATCATTTATTTTCTCACTATTCTATTTTTTCTTCCATAATTTTCTTCAGTTTTACATATTTTTTCCTTCAGTTTTCATCCTTCATAATTTTCTTCCTTCTCTTAATCAATTTTCTTCTTTTCTTCTCCTGATTAATTTTCTTCCTTCGTAATTAATTTTCTGGGCTCCTTCATTAACTTTTTCTTCTTTTCTCCAATCATTTTATTCCATGTTAAAGTGATTTTCTTGTTTCCATTTCTTCATTAATTTTCTTCTTTGTTTTCTTCGCCTATTTCAATCTTATTTATGCTCCTGTTTCTCTTTTTTGTATCATTGTCTTGTATTTTCTTCATTTTCTTCTTTTTCTTTCTACTTTCCGTATATTTTCTTACACTCCTTTGTAAGTATTTTCTTGTTTTCTTGCATTTTCTTCTCTTTGTTTTGTATTTTTTTTCTTTTCATTTCTTATTTGTTTATTTTCCACTTTTCACAATTTTCCTACTTTTTCGCTGTATTTTCTTCGTATTTTCTTCATTTCTTTCATTTTCTATTCTTTATTTTGATATATTTCTTTTCATTTCTTATTCTTGTTTACTTTTTTCCTACTTTTCACAATTTTCCTACATTTTCGATCTATTTTCTTGGTATTTTTTTGATTTCTTGCATTTTCTTTTCTTTTTTCTTTTCATTTCTTATTCTTATTTACTTTTTTTCTACTTTTCACAATTTTCCGACTTTGATATATTTTCAATTTTCTTTTTTTTTTTACATTTTCCTTGTATATATTTCCTATTTTCCTTTATATTAAATTTTCCTATATTCTATTTCTTATTTCTCTATTCAATTTTCACTATTTTATTATCATCTTATTTTATTCTTTTTCACTTTTTCTTTCTCTATTTTTCATTTCTTTTATAATATTTTTCTTCTTATCTTCCATCTTCACATTTTCTATTTTCACCTTCTCTTCCCTTCCCTCCTCCTCCTCCTCTTCTCCTTCCTCTAATTATCATTCCTCCCCTCTCACCTCCTTTATTCGGCTCCTTATTGTTATTCCTCCTTCCCTTCCTCTTCTTCCTTTACCACCACTGCCTCCTCTTCCTCTTCTTCTTCCTCCTCCTCCTCCGCCTTAATCTATTCCTTTCCCCCATTAATATTTTTCCTCCTCCTCCTCTTCTTCTTCTTCTTCCTCCTCCCACGACTACTACTACTATTATTCCTCCTCCTCCTCCTCCTCCTCCTCCTCCTCCTCCTCCTCCTCGTCCTCTACCTCTTCCTCCTCCTCCTCCTCTTCCTCCTCCTCCTCCTCTTCAACAAATAAAGTCTTCTTGAGGACCAAAATTAATGTTATTCAGGGATTCTCTCTCTCTCTCTCTCTCTCTCTCTCTCTCTCTCTCTCTCTCTCTCTCACTGGAAATAGATGTCTTGTGGAGAGAATAATGACCACAAAAACTGGAGGATTAGAGAGAGAGAGAAACAGGAGGGGAACGACAGACAAACACAACACCCTTTAAAGATAAACACACACACACACACACACACACACAGTTCTCTTTCTTCATCCCTTCCCTCCTTCCTTCCTTCCTTCCTTTCTCTTTCTTTCTCTCTCCTCTTCGTTCTCACTTTCACCGTTAAAATCTTCCTCTGCCTTCCATTTCACCTCCTCCTCCTCCTCCTCTTCCTCTTGTCTTAACTACGCTCACACAAACAGAAAAAAAAAATTGCTTCACCTCTTCCTTCCTTCCTCCCTCCTCCTCCTCCTCTTCCTCCTCCTCCTCCTTTTCGCCAAAACAAACAGTTACTTTTTAATGTTTCAGGAAATCTGCTCCTACTTCCATTAAATTTTGGTGCTTAAGAGGAGGAGGAGGAGGAGGAGGAGGAGGAGGAGGCGCAAAAATCCAAATGTGAAATGGGAGAAGATGCGGAGAGGAAAAAAATACAGAAGATAGGAGGAGGAGGAGGAGGAGGAGGATGAGGAAGGAAAGAAGATGTAAAAATATAAACAAGAAATAGAGGAAGATTCAAAGAACGAAAGCACAAGAGGGGAAAGAGGAGGAGGAGGAGGAGGAGGAGGAGGAGGAGGAGGAGGAGGTAAAGGAGAGTTAGGGGAAAAGTAAACTAAGAGAAAGAGTGGAAAGGAAAAGAGGGATAAAAATACTATACCTCCTCCTCTTCCTCTTCCTCTTCCTCCTCCTCTTCCTCTTCCTCTTCCTCCTCGTCTTTGCTTTCCCACTCCTCCTTTTCAACCACATAAAAAGCTCTCCACTTCCTCCTCTTCTTATCTCATTTTCTTTTTCTTTCTCTTTTCCACACGCAATTTTCTTTTATTTTTACCTTCGCCATAAATTCCATCCAAGTTAATTTCGTCTTTTATTTTCTTCGTTATTTCCTCTTTCTTTAATTTCCATCTTTCCACCACCACCGTCATCACCACCACCATCATCATCACCATCACCATCATCATCATCATCACCACACTATCATTTCTGTTTCCCATATTTAACAATTCCAACATATATTTACTTTTTCATTCTCTCTCTCTATTTTTTTCCTCTTTATTTACATCGTACATTAATTTTCATCAAGTTATTTTTTCTCCTCTTTTGCTCTGTTTTTCATTCTCTTCTTTTTTATCATATTGTATTATCTTCACATATATCGTTCTTTTTCTCTTTTTTCTTTTTCATTTCTTAACTTTCATTATTTATTTTTCCTTTCTTTTTTTCTTCCCTACGACTATCACTTTTTCTCACTCTACTATATATTTTCTTTTTTTTTCTCTCCCCTTTTCTTTAAATCAATCACTATTTTTCTCTTTTCCTTTTCATCTCTTTAACTTCCATCATTTATTTTTCCTTTCTTTTTTTTTCTTTCCAATGACTATTCTTTCTCTTACTCTACTATATATTTTCTTTCTTTTCTTTTCTCCTCTTTTCCTTATATCAATCACTAACTTTTCTCTTTTCCTTTTCATTTTTCAACTTCCATCATTTATTTTTCCTTTCTTCTTTTTTCTTCCCTTCTATCATCTCTTTTTCTTACTTTACAATATATATTTTCCTCCTTTTCTCCTCTTTCCTTACATCAATCACTAACTTTTTTTCTATTTCTTTCTTCATCTCTTAACTTCCATCATTTATTTTTCCTTTCTTCTTTTTTTCTTCCAACGACTATTCTTTTTCTTACTCGTACTATATATATTTCCTTCCTTTTCTTCTCTTTTCCTTATATCAATCACTAACTTTTTTCTTTTTTCCTTTTCATTTCTTAACTTCCATCATTTATTTTTCCTTTCTTCTTTTTTTCTTCCCTACGACTATCTCTTTTTCTTACTTTACTATATATTTTCTTTTTTCTTCTCTTTTCTTATATCAATCACTAACTTTTTTTTCCTATTTCTTTCTTCACTCTTTTCTTCAGTGCAAAATTCGGACCCATGAAACTTGCCTCACTGACTACTACTACTACTACTACTACTATTTCTTTTTTCCTCCTCTTCCATCTCCTCATCGTCCAAATTTCACTACTACTTCTACTACCACTACTACGTCTACCACTACCACTACTACCACCACTACTACTACTAAACAACAACAACAACAAGAGGGCGGCGTCATAACTTCGTTCGTTCGTTCGTTTGTTCATTAAGCGAAGCCATAATTACATGACAAACATTCCATTACCTGCAAACGACTCTTAATTGTCTTCTAATTCATCCCTCGGTCGGCCTATACTCTCTCTCTCTCTCTCTCTCTCTCTCTCTCTCTCTCTCTCTCTCTCTCTCTCTCTCTCTCTCTCTCTCTCTCTCTCTCTCTCTCTCTCTCTCGATTAGGCCTCACATTTGGTCATTTTTTGTTGGCATGCTGATCTCTCTCTCTCTCTCTCTCTCTCTCTCTCTCTCTCTCTCTCTCTCTCTCTCTCTCTCTCTCTCTCTCTCTCTCTCTGGATGCCTTTGGATAAGCCTCCAGTTTTTTTTTTTGTTTATTTGTTGGTATGTGTGTGATTCTCTCTCTCTCTCTCTCTCTCTCTCTCTCTCTCTCTCTCTCTCTCTCTCTCTCTCTCTCTCTCTCTCTCTCTCTCCCCAGCTGGCTCATAAATCACATCCCTACATTGATAAACATTTATTTCTCGTTGTCTTAACATTCTCTCTCTCTCTCTCTCTCTCTCTCTCTCTCTCTCTCTCTCTCTCTCTCTCTCTGTGTGTGTGTAGTAGTAGTAGTAGTAGTAGTAGTCCCGTTAAAAAAAAAAAGGAATAGTAGTAGTAGTAGTAGTAGTAGTAGCAGTAGTAGTAGTAGTAGTAGCAGTAGTCGTAGTAGTGAAATTTGAAAGATGAGGAGAAGGAAGAGGAGGAAAAAAGAAAGAGGAAAAATAAGGAAGACAAAGAAATCATATGAGAAACGAGACGAAGAAAAGAAAAAGAAGAAAATCAGAAAAGGGAAAGTGTGAAAGAAAAATAAAAAAATAAAACTAAGTATAAAATGGAGATGAGTTAATGAGAAATGAGGAAAATAAAGAAAATAATAATGTAAAAAAAGTAAATCAAGAAAGGAAGAAGATAAAGAAAAGGAAAATATAAGAAAGGAATTGATATAAAAAAACAAGTGAAGGAAAGCAAAATAAAGAAAAAAACAGGAGACGAAACAAAAAAACGAAGCAAAATCCCCCAAACAAGAAAAAAACAAGAAAAAAACAAGTGAAGGGAAACAAAACAAAGAAAAATCACACACACAAAAAAAAAAACGAAGGAAACCCCAAAAAAGACAAAATATACAAAAAATAAACAAAACAAAACTGGATTAAAACAAAATAAAAAAATAAAAATAAAAACTTCTGGTCTTCATAAACCTTAATCCTCACCACAAACAAATTCTAATTAACGAGATAAAAACACTCAACATTTAGGGGAGGAGGAGGAGGAGGAGGAGGAGGAGTAGGAGGAGGAGGCCTAAGGAAAATTAATGCTGGTTACCTTAATTAATATATTACCTAAGTTTACCCTAATATTTCCCACGTGGTACCCCCCCCTCCTTCCCCCTTCCCTTTCCTCCTCCTCTACTTCCTACTTCCTCCCCTTTTTTTCCTATATTTTCTTTTTTTTTTCATTTTTATCAATATTTTTCTTGTTTTTTTTTCCTTTTTTTCAGCTTCTATTTTCAAGTTTTCATTCTTTTCCTCCTCTTTCCTTTCCTCCTTCCCTTTTTCCCTTTCCTCCTCTTCCTCTTCTTCCTATCATTCCTCCTGTCTTTCCTCTTTTATTCATCTCCTTTTGTTATTCCTCCTTTTCTTCCTCATTTTCCCCTTCTCCTTCCTTTTCTTCCTCATTTTCCTCTTCTCCTTCCTCTTCTTCCTCATTATCCTCTCCTTCCTTTTCTTCCTCATTTTCCTCTTCTCCTTCCTTTTCTTCCTCATTTTCCTCTTCTCCTTCCTTTTCTTCCTCATTTTCCTCTTCTCCTTCCTTTTCTTCCTCATTTTCCTCTTCTCCTTCCTTTTCTTCCTCATTTTCCTCTTCTCCTTCCTTTTCTTCCTCATTTTCCTCTTCTTCCTTTTCTTCCTCATTATCCTCTTCTCCTTCCTTTTCTTCCTCATTTTCCTCTTCTCCTTCCTTTTCTTCCTCATTTTCCTCTTCTCCTTCCTTTTCTTCCTCATTTTCCTCTTCCCCTTTCTTTCCTTCCTCATTTTCCTCTTCTCCTTTCTTTTCTTCCTCATTTTCCTCTTCTCCTTTCTTTTCTTCCTCATTTTCCTCTTCTCCTTCCTTTTCTTCCTCATTTTCCTCTTCTTCCTTTTCTTCCTCATTTTCCTCTTCTCCTTCCTTTTCTTCCTCATTTTCCTCTTCTTCTTCCTTTTCTTCCTCATTTTCCTCTTCTCCTTCCTCATTTTCCTCTTTTCCTTTCTTTTCTTCCTCATTTTCCTCTTTTCCTTTCTTTTCTTCCTCATTTTCCTCTTTTCCTTCCTTTTCTTCCTCATTTTCCTCTTCTCCTTTCTTTTCTTCCTCATTTTCCTCTTCTCCTTCCTTTCCTTCCTCATTTTCCTCTCCTCCTTCCTTTTCTTCCTCATTTTCCTCTTCTCCTTTCTTTTCTTCCTCATTTTCCTCTTCTTTCTTTTCCTTCTATCATTCCTTCCTTGTCACTTCCTTTATTCCTACTCTTATTCTTCCTCCTCCTCCTCCTCCTCCTCCTCCTCCTCCTCCTTCTCCTCCTCCTTAACCACCCTCGGCCATTCCCAAATTCCTGACCCATTCCCACCAATTAAAAAAGGGGGAAAAAGGGAGAGGAATAATGGGAAAATAAAGGGAAAAAATGGGGAAAAAGTTCATAAAGGGGGAAATAAAAGGGAAAAAGGCTTAGTGACGAAGAGCAGAGGACCATTTACGGAGGAGGAGGAGGAGGAGGAGGAGAACTGTGAGGATGAGTCAGAGAGAGAGAGAGAAACCCTTCCTCCATTTATCTTTTCAAGGTGACATTTTTTTCCTCCACCGATGAATTTTTGAGGAGGAAAAAATACCTCCACTAACACCTGTCTTTCCTCACCGGTCCGTGGAGGAGGAGGAGGAGGAGGAGGAGGAGGTTAAGTGAGAGAAAACGTAAGAGAGAGAGAGAGAGAGAGAGAGAGAGAGAGAGAGAGAGAGACATTTAAATCCTTTCCAGAGTGTCTTCTTCGATTCTCCTCCTCCTCCTCCTCCTCCTCCTCCTCCTCTTCTTCTTCCTCTCCCTCCACATATCTGTACTACTTCCTTCGAACAACTATGTCTTTTACCTCCTCCTCCTCCTCCTCCTCCTCCTGAACGGAAAGAAGAGAATCAACAATCCCAGGAAAAAAAAATCCCCCAAAATTATGAGAATCCAATAGAAGACGCAATTCCCCTCCTCCTCCTCCTCCTCCTCCTCCTCCTCCTCTTTTTCTTTATTTCTCTCTCCCGTTCATCCGCCTTCTCTCTTCTCCCTCTTCCACTAACACATTTCTTCTTTCTTTCTTTCTTCCTTTCTTCTTTATTATTTCCTTCATTTCCTCCTCCTTTCCTCTCTTCTTTCCTACTATTTCTTCCTTTTTTTTCCTTCCTCTTTCTTTCCCGCTCCTCTATTCTCCTATCTTTCCTCCTTCCCTCTTGTTTTCTTCCTTCTTCCTTCTTCTATTCCCCGTTCTTCTTTTCTCCTTCCTTCTCTCCCTCTTTCTTCCTTCCTTCCTTTCTTCTATTTTTTTTTTACTTATTCTTATTTTTCTTTCTTCTGACTCCCTTTTCCCTTTTTCCACTCTTCCTTTCCTTTCTTTTCTCTTCTTTATTCCTTTTCTCTTTCTGTTTTATCCTTCCTTCCTTCCTTCCTTCTTTTTGTAATCTATTTTTTTGTTTGTTTTCTTTTCCTTCATGTCTTTGTTTTTATTTCTCTCTCCTTTCCTTCCCCTGTTCTTCCAATCCATAACATTCTCTCTCTCTCTCTCTCTCTCTCTCTCTCTCTCTCTCTCTCTCTCTCTCTCTCTCTCTCTCTCTCTCTCTCTCTCTCTCCTTTCTCTTTTCCTTCTCCTCCTTAACAATATTTTCATTCTTTTCACTTTCTGGTCTTTTTCCTTCCTTTTTTCTTTTCCTTCTTTCCTTTTCCATTTAAAATATTTCCTCTTTTTCTTTATGTCTTGATTTCACCTCCCTACGTATGTTATTCTCTCTCTCTCTCTCTCTCTCTCTCTCTCTCTCTCTCTCTCTCTCTCTCTCTCTCTCTCTCTCTCTCTCTCTCTCTCTCTCTCTCTCTCCCTTATTCCTTCTTTCTTCCTTCTCTCTCTTTTTCTCTTCTTTTCTTTCTCTCCTTTTCCTCTTTTCTTCCTTCCTTCCTTCCTTCCTTCCTTCCTTCATTTCTTCCTTTCTTTTCTACTTTCCCTTTCCCTCACCTTTTCCCATATATCACTCACTTTCGTTCCTACCTGTGTTCTACCTCTTCATATAACAATCTCTCTCTCTCTCTCTCTCTCTCTCTCTCTCTCTCTCTCTCTCTCTCTCTCTCTCTCTCTCTCTCTCTCTCTCTCTCTCTCTCTCTCTCTCTCTCTCTCTCAGCATCACTCAGGCTCGCCAACAAGCACGGAGCGCGTCAAGACAGCATTTGCAAGCATAGCGCGTGGGAATTAAGTTGAATTATGAGATACTGCTCCAATCCTCCTCCTCCTCCTCCTCCTCCTCCTCCTCTTCCTACTTCCTCTTCTTGCTCCTCCTCTTCCTTCTTTCTCCTCCTCCTTTTTCTCTTCTCTCCATGTCTTACTCTTCCTCCTTCTCTTCCTCCAACTGTAACTCTCAATCCTCCTCCTCCTCCTCCTTTCCTTCCTCCGTGTTACTCTTTCTCTACGCACTTTTCCCTCCTCTTCCTCCTCCTCCCTCCCTCTACTTCTTCTGTCTCCTTCTCTTCCTCCTCCTCCTACTACTACTACTACTACTACTACTACTACTACTACTACAACTACTACTACTACTACTACTACTCAAGGGATGAATGGAGAAAATGAAGGAAACGAGGAGTAATATGTGAAGAAGGAAAAGGAAGAAGAGGGATAGAAGGGAGAGGAAGGATAGGAGGAAGAGAAGGAGGGAGGGATGGAGATGAGAATGGAAGGAGAACAAAGTAGGTGGAAAGGAAGGAACAGGAGAGAAAGAAAGGAAGAAGGGAAGGAAGGAAGGAAGGAAGTGAAAAAGAAAGAAAGAAAGGAAGGAAGGTAGGTAGGCAAAAAGGAAGGAAAATACAGAATGAAGGAAGAAAATGTAAACAGAATTGGAAAGGGGGAAAAAATGAATGTTACTACTACTACTACTACTACTACTACTACTACTACTACTACTACTACTACTACTACTACGGCTACAAAGACAGACAAAGATAAACTGATACTAATAATGGAAAACCTGTGTTGGAGATAAGCCATTGAGAGAGAGAGAGAAAGAGGCCGTTAGAATCTGTATCTTATCGCTATTACTATCTGATAAAGAGAGAGGGAGAGAGAGAGATAGAGAGAGAGAGGGAGAGATTAGACAGAGAGAAAGCTTGGTGTTAACGGTGTACTGTTTCTCTCTCTCTCTCTCTCTCTCTCTCTCTCTCTCTCTCTCTCTCTACCACAAACATACACAAGACAAAAGAAACCAACAAAAACAAAATTATAAAACCAGCAAGAAAACAAACAAGAAAAACAACGAAAGAAAACAAAAACAAAGAATTTAAACAAGAAAAAAAACAAGAAAAAACAAGTAGGAAAATGAACAAGAAAAATACAAGAAAAAACACAAAATAACAAAACAAAAACAATCAAGAAAATCAAAACAAAAACACCTTTCACACTTATTACAATCAAAACAACGAAGGTAAAACAAAGAGACAGGTAAGACAAGAAGAAGAAGAAGAAGAAGAAGAAGAAGAACAAAAAGATGATGAAGTAGAAGAAGAAGAAGAAGAAGAAGAAAAAGAAGAAGATGAAGAAGAAGAAAAAGATGAGGAAGAAGAAGAAGAAGAAGAAGAAAATAATGAAGAAGATGAAGACAAAGAAGAAAATGAACAAAAAAAAAATCTTACTCTCCAAGTGAAATAAAAAAAAAAAAAAATTTTAAAGTCTTTCAAACTCTTCACCTGTTCAAGCGCCTCAATCTCCTTCCTTATTAGGCGAGACAATGCAGGTAATTCTTGTCTGACCTTTACCTGAGAGAGAGAGAGATTGTAAATCGTCAAATCTTCTCTTTAGTAATATATATGAACATGCTTCCTCCTCTTCTTCTTCCTCCTCCTCCTCCTCCTAATCCTCCCAAATACGTCTTTTTTTTTTTTTTTTACTTCTTCAACTCTTCATTTTCTTCTTCATAACCTCCTCCTCCTCTTCTTCCTCCTGCAACATGCGGTACACACACACACACACACACACACACACACACACACACACACACACACACACATTTTAAGTCGACGAGTACACAAGCTTAACATTTCCCATGCACGCACAAACGCACGCACTCTCTCTCTCTCTCTCTCTCTCTCTCTCTCTCTCTCTCTCTCTCTCTCTCTCTCTCTCTCTCTACGAGCATACTCTCACGCAATCGCTCATAGGTCCTCCAATCTCTCTCTCTCTCTCTCTCTCTCTCTCTCTCTCTCTCTCTCTCTCTCTCTCTCTCTCTCTCTCTCTCTCTCTCTCACCTTGAAAATGCACGTTGATAAATAAATAGACTCCTCTTTCTTCTCTTCCTCCTCCTCCTCCTCTCTTCCTCATCATATTCCTCCTCCTTAACCTCTATCCCTCCCCCCCTCCCCCCTTCCTGCGGCTTAATCTCCCTCCTCCTCCTTATCGTGGTTATCAAGGGAGGAGGAGGAGGAGGAGGAGGAGGAGGAGGAGAATGAATCATCTTTCTCTCCCACAGTCTCTCTCTCTCTCTCTCTCTCTCTCTCTCTCTCTCTCTCTCTCTCTCTCTCTCTCTCTCTCTCTCTCTCTCTCTCTCTCTCTCTCTCTCTCTCTTAGCAACTCGAGTAAGGCCTTCCCTCCTCCTCCTCCTCTCTTCTTCCTATCTTCCTTCCCTCCTCCTTCGTTCTATATCTTATCTGCATAACGGCGTTCTCCTCCTCCTCCTCCTCCTCCTCCTCCTCCTCTTTCTCCTCCTCCTCCTCCTCTACTTTAAAATTGCTTCGAATATATCCTTCATTATTTTTTTTTTCGTGTTTGGTTGATTCATCACCATCATCACCATCAACATCATATTTGCATCACCATTTTCTTCATTATCTTCATCACTTCTCATCATCATTATTCTTATTCTCTTTACTTTCTTTTTCTTTCTTTTTATCATGGTCACTTTCACTATCATCATCATCATCATCACCATTTTCTTTATCTTCTCTTTTCATCATCATTATTCTTATTCTCTTTATTTTCTTTCTTTTTTTTCTTTTTATCACTATTTTTCATTATTTCACTATCATCATCATCATCACCATCATCATCTTCATCACCATCATCATCTTCATTATCTTCTCTTTTCATCATCATTATTCTTATTCTCTTTACTTTCTTTCTTTTTTTCTTTTTATCACCATTTTTCACTATTTCACTATCATCATCATCACCATCATCATCTTCATTATCTTCTCTTTTCATCATCATTATTCTTATTCTCTTTACTTTCTTTCTTTTTTTCTTTTTATCACTATCATCACCATCATCATCACCATCATCATCATCATTTCATTGTTCATTGTATCCAGCATTATTACATCACTATATCATCATTATTCAAAAGCTTCATCACATTTATTCTTATTGTATCTATCATTATTTCATCACTATCATCACAACCATCATCACCATTTTCATTATGCTTTTATCTTTCCTTTCTCCTCCCCGCTAATCCCTTTATCATCATCACTATCATTATCATAAGCTCGTACCTACTACCACCACCACCACCACCATCATCACTATCAGACACAATGCACTCACTATGGGCTTCACTTTCACAAATCACTCTCTCTTTCTGGGTCATGGGTTGTTTTAATCACCACCACCACCACCACCATCACCACCACCATCACCACCACCACCATCACCATCACCACCATCATCACCACCACCACCAAACACTATATAAATGGGACTTTTTTTATTTTTTTATTTATTCAGTAGTAATTAAGTTTGTCGTCTATTGTATATTTGAAGTCATCACCACCACTTTCATCACCATCATCATCACCATCAACACCACTTCGAATATCAACACCTAACTCATTTCTCTCTCTCTTCTTTTTTTTAGTTAAGACAAGTAACTCATTTTCTTTTTCAATTCATCACCTCAATCACAAACAACAACAACAACAACAATAACAAAAACCACTTCTAATCTCTCCTCTCCTCTCCTCTCTTCTCTTCTTTCTCTCTTTCTTTTCTTTTCTTCTCTTCTCCTTTTCTTCCTTCCTTATTCCTTTCCCAACGATTTCCTTTTAACTTCATTCCTCCACTCACCAACTCCCTTCGCTAACATCACCCTAACCTAACCTAACCTAACCTAACCACCATCGACACCACAACCACACCATTACACACACATACCAATCAATCGTTTCCAACATACCCCATCACCACCTCCCACCACCACCACCACCACCGCCATCAACAGGTAAGGCAGTGCAGGTAAAAGCGGTAATTAGCATCACTCATAAGCCAAAGTCGCCCCTACAAATCCAGGTAATTGCCTCCCCTCACCTGAACTCTTTTACCTCTGTCATTACCTGGAGATGTAATTGTCGAGAGAGAGAGAGAGAGAGAGAGAGAGAGAGAGAGAGAGAGAGAGAGAGAGAGAGAGCTGGGCCAAGGCTAACACGTCTTTCTCTCTCTATTTAAGAATGCGTGCTGTCCACTGTTGACTCTCTCTCTCTCTCTCTCTCTCTCTCTCTCTCTCTCTCTCTCTCTCTCTCTCTCTCTCTCTCTCAATATTGACCAGGTAAGTCGTCAAAAATCCTCGTCCTCACCTGCAAATGAGCACACAGGTAATCTCTCTCTCTCTCTCTCTCTCTCTCTCTCTCTCTCTCTCTCTCTCTCTCTCTCTCTCTCTCTCTCTCTCTGGCCTTCACTTTCACATTCATTACGTTCACTTTTACTTCATTTTAATTTTTCTTTATTTTTTCTCTTTTCCTCTTTTTTTTTCTCTTTTACCCTCGTTTTTTCCCTTCCTTCCGTTTTTTTCCTCGTTTTCTTTTCACTTCCTTTCGTTTTTTCCCTTTTTTCCCTTCCTTTCGTTTATTTTTCCCTCGAGTTTTTTTTTTAATTTCTTTTCGTTTTTTTCCTCGTTATTTTTCACTTCCTTTCTTTTTTTTCAATCTTTTTTTTCTCTTCCTTTATTTATTTGCTTTTTTACTTTCTTTCGTTTTATTTATTTTTTTCTTACCGTATTTTTTTGTATTTCGTGACTTTCTATTATTTTTTTTTACCTTCTCTCCTTTCTTCATCTATGTTCTCTCCTTTTTTTTCAAACTTCCATTTTTTGTTTCTTTTCTTTCTTTAATTCCTTCTTCTTTTCAACTTTCCTTTTTACTCGTTTTCCTTTTAGTCTCATTCTTTCATAATTTTTTCCTTCCTATCTTTCAAATTTTTCTCTCTAGTCTTTTGTTTATCTTTCTTTCTTTCTTAACTTTCTTTTACTTATTCTCCTGTTACTCTCATCCTTCCTTCTTTCTTCTAGTTTCCTCTTGTTACTATCCTTTCCTCATTTTCCTTCCTATCTTTCGAATTTCCCTCTCTAGTCTTTTGTTTATCTTTCTTTCTTAACTTTCTTTTACTTATTCTCTTGTTACTCTCATCCTTCCTTCTTTCTTCTAGTTTCCTCTTGTTACTATCCTTTCCTCATTTTCCTTCCTATCTTTCGAATTTCCCTCTCTAGTCTTTTATCTTTCTTTCTTTCTTAACTTTCTTTTACTTATTCTCTTGTTACTCTCATCCTTCCTTCTTTCTTCTAGTTTCCTCTTGTTACTATCCTTTCCTCATTTTCCTTCCTATCTTTCGAATTTCCCTCTCTAGTCTTTTATCTTTCTTTCTTTCTTAACTTTCTTTTACTTATCTTGTTACTCCTATCCTTCCTTTATTTATGTTCTTTTATTTCTTCATCGTTTTTCACTTTCCCTCGTTTTTGGGGTTTATTTTCTTGTTACTCGCTTTTCTTCGTTTTACTTTTTTTCCTTTAATTTTTCCTCGATTTTTTCATCATTGTCATCATTTTCATCATTCTATTCCTTATCCTTCCTTCATTCTTCTAGTTTCCTCTCGTTACTATTCTTTCCTCAACAACCAACACCAATCACCTTCTTAAGCACACCTGTTCCCTCCCTTTTCCCTCTTTCCCCCCTTCCCCCCTCTCCCCTCCTCGCCCCCATTCCCTGCCTTTCCTTCTCTTTCACCCCTTCCCCTCCTCCCCCCTCCTCGCACCCTCCCCCCTCTCCCCAGCATCAAGGTGTGTTTAGGGCCAATTCTCACCTGTGATCACCGCTTACCTGCCGCCATTAAGGGAAAGCCATACCTGTCTGTCGATACTGCCCACCTGAGATTACATTACCTGGCCCTGGTATTAATATTTAGAAGGTGTGTGAGGAGGCTGGTATTACTTTTTTGATTGGTGGTGTTTTTTTTTTCCCTCGAGTTGTTGTTGTTGTTGTTGTTTTCACTTTTTTTTCCCTCGTTTTTTTAATTTATTTTTTTTCTCACTTTTGTTTTTTCCCTTTTTTATATTTCTTTTCGTTTTTTTCCTCGTTTTTTCATTTGTTTTCGTTTTTTTCCTTGAGTTGTTGTTTTTTCACTTCTTTTCGATTTTTTCCTCGTTTTTTTTCCCTCGAGTTGTTGTTTTTCATTTCTTTTCGATTTTTTCCTCGTTTTTTTCACTTTTCGTTTTTTCCCTCGTTTCTTTTTCATTTCCTTTCGTTTATTTTCCCTCGACTTGCTTTTTTATTCCTTTTCATTTTTTTTCCTCGTTTTTTTCACTTCCTTTCGTTTTATATCTTTTTTATCACTTTTCCCTTTACCTAGTTTTTCGTTTTTTTTATTTGTTTTTTGTTATTCTGTGACTTTTTTTTTCCTTTTCTGCACTTTATTCTTCTTATTAGTCTTGTTATTCTTCAGTTTTTTTCTTTTTATTTTTGCTGTTCTTTTTCTATTTTTTTTAATATTTTTGTAATTTTTTTTCGTATTATTCTCAGCATTTTTGTTTTTGTTTTTTAGTTCGTCAATTATACTTTTCAGTTTATAACCATCATTTTTTGGCTCTTTATTTTATTTATTTTACTTTCTATGCATTATTTTCCTCTTACCTCCTATCTATATTTTTTTTTGTATTTTCTGTTCATTGTCATTATCAGTCTTGGCTTTTGTATTTATTTTATTGTATTATGTTAACTATTCTCTACTATTCCTTCTTCTGTTTAAAATCTACTACTGTTATTTCTCCCGTTTACTATCTACTAATGTTCTTCTGTTTAACTATCTTCTACTAGTCCTTTATATCTATTTTTTTGTATTATGTTAACTATCCTCTATTCCTTCTTCTGTTTAATATCTACTACTGATGTTTCTCCTCTTTACTATCTACTACTGTTCTTCTGTTTAACTATCTTCTACTAGTCCTTTATATCTCTTTTTTTTTGTATTATGTTAACTATCATCTATTCCTTCTTCTGTTTAAAATCTACTACTGTTGTTTCTCCTCTTTACTATCTACTAATGTTCTTCTGTTTAACTATCTTCTACTAGTCCTTTATATCTCTTTTTTTTTTTTTTGTATTATGTTAACTATCCTCTATTCCTTCTTCTGTTTAATATCTACTACTGATGTTTCTCCTCTTTACTATCTACTAATGTTCTTCTGTTAAACTATCTTCTTCTAGTCCTCCTTCTCCTTAATAACTACTAATATTTCATCTTCTATCACGTATCACCTTTCCTTTATTATCTATTACTCATATTTAATTACTCCTTCTCTTCTTTCTCTCACGCCACCATCATCAATATCTCTCGTTAATCCGCTTCGCAAAAGAGGTTTAATCAATATACATTATCAGATTTACGGTCATTTCCCCTCATTTATTCACCACTCACTCACTCAATCGTTCCTTCCTCGGACTGAACTTCATTACTCACTGAGTCTTCGTGTTAATCAGTCGCCTAATTATTCATGTTCATTAGAGTTTAACGAGCGCGTGTTCCCCGTCTTGCATTTCAATCTATATATATATATATATATATCTAACTTCTTTCATTCTCTATATTCATTCCTCTTTATTTAGATCGTATATTATTTTTCCTATAGTTAGTTTTACTCCTTTTTGCTTCTATAGTTTATTTTCCTCTTTTTTTCATTCTCTTCTTTTTTTTATCATTTTGCATTTTTCACATATATCGTTTTTTTTTCTCTTTTCCTTTTCATCTCTTAACGTCCATCAATTATTTTTCCTCTAGTTGTTTTTTCCTCCTTTTTGCTTCGATAGTTTATTTTCCTCTTTTTTTCATTCTCTTTTTTTTTATCATTTTGCATTTTTCACATATATCGTTTTTTTCTTTTCCTTTTCATCTCTTAACTTCCATCAATTATTTTTTCTTTAGTTATTTTCCTTCTCTTTGCTTCTATAGTTTATTTTCCTCTTTTTTTCATTCTCTTTTTTTTTATCATTTTGCATTTTTCACATATATCGTTTTTTTCTTTTCCTTTTTATCTCTGAACTTCCATTAATTATTTCTCCTCTAGTTATTTTTTTCCTCCTCTTGCTTCTATAGTTTATTTTCCTCTTTTTTTCATTCTCTTCTTTTTTTTTATCATTTTGCATTTTTCACATATATCGTTTTTTTTTCTCTTCCTTTTCATCTCTCAACTTCCATCAATTATTTTTTCTTTAGTTATTTTCCTTCTCTTTGCTTCTATAGTTTATTTTCCTCTTTTTTTCATTCTCTTTTTTTTTATCATTTTGCATTTTTCACATATATCGTTTTTTTCTTTTCCTTTTTATCTCTGAACTTCCATCAATTATTTTTTCTTTAGTTATTTTCCTTCTCTTTGCTTCTATAGTTTATTTTCCTCTTTTTTTCATTCTCTTCTTTTTTTTTATCATGTATTCTTCACATATATCGATTTTTTTTCCTTTTCCTTTTCATTTCTTAACTTCCATCGATTATTTTTCCTCTAGTTATTTTTTCCTCCTTTTTGCTTCTATAGTTTATTTTCCTCTCTTTTTAATTTTCTTTTTTATTATCATGTATTCTTCACATATATCGTTTTTTTTCTTCTTCTTTTCATCTATTAACTTCCATTAATTATTTTTCCTTTCTGAAACTCGAAGCCATGAAATCAATAACACACGCTAACTAAAATATTTTCCTGAAACAAAAAAACAAAAAACAAAACAAAAAACAAAACAAAACAAAACAAACAAAAAAAAAAGCATGAAACTAAAAATACTGCATGAAACTTTAAAAAAAACCTGAAACTCGAAAAAAAAGCATGAAACTAAA
Source organism: Eriocheir sinensis (assembly GCF_024679095.1). Taxonomy (NCBI): domain Eukaryota; kingdom Metazoa; phylum Arthropoda; class Malacostraca; order Decapoda; family Varunidae; genus Eriocheir; species Eriocheir sinensis. Next base: position 5,295,358 of record NC_066558.1, read on the forward strand.
AATACTGCATAAAAACGAAAAAAATAAAATAAATAACAATCTCGATAAAAAAAAACTCGATCACACACTCTAACTAAAATATTCTCCTGAAGCTAATAAATAAATAAATAAATAAAAAAATAAAAAAAAAAATAAACCCGCATAAAAAAATACTGCATAAAAACGATAAAAAATAACAAACTCGAAGCCATAAAAAAAACTCTATAAAAAACCTGAAACGGCAATAAAATAACAAACTCGAAACCATAGAAGAAAACTCACTAACACACGCTAACTAAAATATCTTCCTGAAACTCGAAAAAAAACAGCATGAAACTAAAAAATATTGCATGAAACTACTAAAAAAATAAATAAATAAATAAACTCGAAGCCATAAATAAAACCTCGATATCATAACACACGCTTCTCCTTCCTCATTACTGTTCTCATTATTATTTTCACCTCCATTAATTTCCGTCATCACTATATCAGCCACACTCATTCCCCCATTACTCAGGTGTGTTGCCCGCCAGGTGTGATCAAGTATTTAGCGCCACACCTTGACACACACACCTGGCCAATCTTACCTGGCCCCGGGGAACCGTTAATTACAGGTAGGAAAGGCAAGACTTCATATGTATTATTATTATTATTATTATTATTATTATTATTGATGTGATTGTGTAGTATAGATTGTGTTGCTTTGATTGTAGGTACTGTTTAATTCTCTCTCTCTCTCTCTCTCTCTCTCTCTCTCTCTCTCTCTCTCTCTCTCTCTCTCTCTCTCTCTCTCTCTCTCTCTCTCTCTCTCTCTCTCTCTCTCTCTCTCTCTCTCTTAAGTAGACAGACAGACTTTTGTACCACTTAAATAAACATCACTAGCCCATTGTTTCTCTCTCTCTCTCTCTCTCTCTCTCTCTCTCTCTCTCTCTCTCTCTCTCTCTCTCTCTCTCATACGCTAATGATAGGGTGTACATGTATCCCATCTGTGTATCTATGTATGTAAACACACACACACACACACACACACACACACACACACACACACATGTACACAATGCGGATGTGACGACGTAAACAGACTGACTCTCTCTCTCTCTCTCTCTCTCTCTCTCTCTCTCTCTCTCTCTCTCTCTCTCTCTCTCTCTCTCTCTCTCTCTCTCTCTCTCTCTCTCGTTCTCTTTATTCATCTTCTTAACAACCTTCTCTTTTTCACTCCATTTTTACCTCCATTAAATTATCTCTCCTTTCCTCCACTTTCCTCCACTTACCCTATTATCTCTCCACTTTTTCCCTCCACCTCCTAACCACGCCCTCCATCTATCTTTTCCGCTCTCTCTCTCTCTCTCTCTCTCTCTCTCGCTCTCTCTCTCTCTCTCTCTCTCTCTCTCTCTCTCTCTCTCTCTCTCTCTCTCTCCTCCTCTCTCCTTTCTTCTTTTTGTCTTCTTTCTCTTCTACTTTTCTTTTTCCTATGTCCTTTCTTCCTCCTCTTTTCGCTTTTTCCTTCTGTTTCTTCTCTCTCTTCTTCCTTCCTTCGTTCATTTTTTTTTCCTCCTCTTCTTTCTTTCCCTCCTTCTTCTCTCACTTTTTTTCTCTTCCCTCTTTCTCTTTTCCTTGTCTTCTTCCTCCTTCCTTTAACTCCAAAACTTCACTAATTTCTTTCTATTCTCTCGATTTTCTCCTATCTCCTTTTTCTCCCTCTTTCCCTAATCTCCCTTGGTTCCTGTTATCCTCCCTTTCTCATTCGTTATCTCCCTTCTCCTCTTTCCCTCCTTCCTTATCTCCCTTCCCCCTTCCTCCCCTCTCTCCTTCCCCTTCTCCTCTATCTCTTTCTCCTTTTATCTCTCACACTATCTCTCTCCCTTCCCTATCTTTCTTTTCACCCTTCTCTTTCTCTCCCTTCCTCTCCCCTTTTCTCTCCCTTTCATAACGTTGCCACATATAATCCCCCTCCCTCTCCCTCTCTCTCTCTCTCTCTCTCTCTCTCTCTCTCTCTCTCTCTCTCTCTTACTTTATACAAATTCTTCATCTTTTACTTTTTTTTCCTTTCGTTCTTCCTTTCTCTCCCATTCTTCATTCTCTCTCTCTCTCTCTCTCTCTCTCTCTCTCTCTCTCTCTCTCTCTCTCTCTCTCTCTCTCTCTCTCTCTCTCTCTCTCTCTCGCACACGCACCTCTTCAGTTTTCTCTCTCACTCATAAACACCTTTTTTTTTTACCTCCTTCCACCCCTCCACCTTCCCTCCATCTCTCCACCTGTTCCCTCCACCTATCAGCGTCAAGGAGGCTTAATTACAGGTGTGTCTTGAGGTGTAGCTCGTCAGGTGAGGGAGACAAGATGGCGCTAATCACCTACAGGTAAATCACGACCCAGGTGAAATGAGAAGAGGAGGAGGAGGAGGAGGAGGAGAAGGAGGAGGAGGAGGAAGAAAAGGAAGAAGAATGATGAAAATAGGGGAAACATGCAAACGAAAAGAGAAGGAAGGAAGAAAGAAAGAAAGAAAGAAAGGAAGGAAGGAAGAAGAACAAGAAGAGGAAGATGTAAAGAAAGAGGAAGAACAAGAACAAGAGGAAAGAAGAAAAAGGAGGAGGAAGAGGAAGAGGAAGAAGAAAGAAAATAAATAAATAAATGAAGAAAGAGAAAGAAGTAAAGAAAGAAGAAGAAGAAGGGAGGAAGGGAGAAACGAAGGAAGGAAGAAAGGAAGAAAGAAAGAGAAGGGAGGAGTAAACGAAAACACAAGAAGAGCAAAATAAATAAACAAAAACAAGAAAATAAAAGGAGGAAAAAGTAAGGGAAGAAAAATAAGAAAAAAAGGAGAAAGAAGAAAAAGTAAAGGAGGAAGAAGAAGAAGAAGAAGAAGAAGAAAACCAGCGACAAAGGAAAACAGGAAAACGAAAACAATAATAAAAGAAAAAAACATAACAAAACAAAAAATAGGCGTTTCAATCCTTTATATTCTCTCTAAAGGGGATCACAGACAGTCGAGCGTTTCAATCCTTTATATTCTTTCTAAAGGGGATCACAGACAGGCTTGGAACCCCTTCACTTAGGATCCAATCACTTGAGTTACAATCACAGAGACTTACAATCACTTCCGCTCCTCTCTTTAAAACTTCCCTCGTCCGCCTCGCCTTTACCCCTCTCATTTCACTCACACTAATAAGATTACTCTAACATTTTCCCTGTCTATTTTTTTTCTTTCCCGTCTTTCATTCTTACTTTCTTCCCTCTTTCCCTTCCCTCATTCTTACTTTCCTCCTTATTTTCTTTCCCCTTCTTCATTTCCTTCGTTTTTCTTTCATTTCTTTTTTCCCCATTCGTTAAATCGTCCTTTTTTCTCTCAACCCTTTTTTTTCCTTTCTTCCTTTCCTCCTCCTTTCTTTTTTCCCTTCCTTCTTTTCTTTCCTCTTCTTCATTTCCTTCGTTCTTCTTTCATTCCTTACTTTTCCATTCGTATCATCATATTTTTTTCTTTCAATCCGTTTTTTTCTTCTTCCTTTCCTCCCCCTTTCTTTTTTTTCCCTTCCTTCTTTTCTTTTCTCTTCTTCATTTCCTTCGTTCTTCTTTCATTCCTTACTTTTCCATTCATTTCATCACAATTTTTTTCTTTCTATCCGTTTTTTCCTTTCTCCCTTTCTTACCCCCTTTCTTTTTTTCCTTTCCTTCTTTTCTTTTCTCTTCTTCATTTCCTTCGTTCTTCTTTCATTCCTTACTTTTCCATTCGTTTCATCATACTATTTTTCTCTCAATCCGTTTTTTCCTTCCTCCCTTTCTTACCCCCGTTCTCTTTTTTCCCACTGACCTCCTTTTTTCCCTCCCGTGTTTCTTTTCCTATTCTTTATCTAACTTTCTCTTTTAACCTATATTTTTTTCTCTTCCTTCATTTCTTACATACTCTCGTTTATTTCCCAATCTTCATCTCTTACTTATTTTCTCTTCTTTCTTT
>NC_066558.1:5304279-5306779 GCF_024679095.1 Eriocheir sinensis
TCAGATCGCCTTTGGAAATTACGAACCTTGACTCGCATTCACTAACCCGACTTGGGCACGCTTGGAACGCTTGTTTAGAGGCGTGTAGAGGCGCGGGGAAGGCTTTGTAAGGGATCGAGTACTCTTAAAGGGCTGTTGGCCACTTTTTGGAGAATCGAAATCCTTTATTCTGTTGCTAATTTTGAAGGGAATTGAAGTTTTTACAGTTTTAGAGTTTGGAGGCTTAGCGAGGCATCGGGAACTCTTAAAAGGTGTTGAGTAGTTTTATAGGGAATCGAACCTCTTTTGTTTTTGGGCTAATATAAAAAGAATAGATTTTTTTTATCTTCTTTCATATTTGGGGGAATCCAGTACTTTTTAGGATTGTAGAGGCGCGGGGAAGGCTTAGCAAGGGTTCGAGTACTCTTAAAGGGCTGTTGGCGATTTTTAGCGGAATCGAAATCCTTTATTCTGTTGCTAATTTTGAAGGGAATCGAAGTTTTTAGTTTTATATATTTTTTTAAAGAATCCAATACTTATTTTTAGTTTTATTTTTGGATACGTTTGGAGGCTTAGCGAGGCATCAAGAACTCCTAAAAGGTGTTGAGTAGTTTTATAGGGAATCGAACCTTTTTATTTTGGGGTTATTTAGAAAGGAATCGATTTTTTTTATCTTCCTTCATATTTTCGGGGAATTCAGTACTTTTTAGGATTGTAGAAGCGTTGGAAGGCTTAGCGAGGGTTCGAATACTCTTAAAGGGCTGTTGGCGACTTTTGGGGGAATCGAAATCCTTTATTCTGTTGCTAATTTTGAAGGGAATTGAAGTTTTTTACAGTTTTAGAGTTTGGAGGCTTAGCGAGGCATTGAACACTCTTAAAAGGTGTTGAGTCGTTTTATAGGGAATCAAACCTTTCTGTTTTGGGGTAACTTAGAAGGGAATCGATTTTTTTTTTTATCTTCCTTCATATTTTGGGGAATTCAGTACTTTTTAGGATTGTAGAAGCGTTGGAAGGCTTAGCGAGGGTTCGAGTATTCTTAAAAAGTATTGGATAGTTTTATGGAGTATAGAACTATTTTATTTTGATGATAATTTGGAAAAGAATCGAATTTCAGTCTTTATTTGATTGTTCCAAAGATTTTAAAAAGAATAGAGTGTTTTAAATATAAGGGTCTGATATTTTTAATACTTTGCATAATTCGTTTGAATTATGAATTAACGTGCTTGAATTTATAATGAGGATCAGAAATGAACAAACAAACAAATGAATGAATGAATGAAGTAAATATATGAATTACTGAATGCAAATATGTATGAATTACTGAAAAATAAATAATCAAAAAGACTAAAATAATATAAAAAAATGTAAATAAATCAGTATGTATAATTAAAGATCAATAAAAATAAATAAATGAAAATAAATAAATAAATAGCAAATTTCTCCACCTGATCACTGAAGAAAGAAATACAATGAATCTGAACCACTAATCGAACCTTCAACCCTCAGATAACAAAGCTTCGAATCCTCCTCAAGTACCGAGCCGCGGGAGTTCTTTGTCTCGGATGAAGCTTAAAATATTCACGCCGGGTTCGTCTCGTTTCGCCGCGCCGCCCCGAGTTTCAAGTTTCGCCCCGAGTTTCAAGTTTCGCCCCGAGTTTCATCCTTGTAGGGAAAGTTTCAAGTGTTGTGTTTTATGTTTCTCACCGTCGTAAAGAGAGAGAGAGAGAGAGAACTAAAAGAAACAGAACAAGACACAAACACAAACAGGGACAGATAGAAAAACAAACAGATAAACAAAGAAAAAAACAGAAAAACGAGTGAATAAAAAAAGACAGAAAAATAGACAGAAAAGCAAACAGAAAAACAAAGAGATAAAGAAAACGCAGACAAAAAATTAGAGAAAAATAGAGAAAGATTAAAAGAGAGAAAAGAATACATAGAAAAAAATAGAAAGGATAGGAAAAAAAAAGAAATACATAGAAAAATTGAGACAGAAAACCAAGCAGACAAAAAGACAGACAGAAACACAAACACCCACCCACACACACCCACACACATACACACACAGACGAACGAACAAACAAAGACAGGCAGGTCACTCAAGCGGAACGTCAACAAGGGGAAGCGAAGCCGTGTGTCAGGTCGCCAGGTGAAAGGAAATCGAGAGGACAGGTGAGGTGAGGTCAGGTCAGGTCAGCCAGGTAAAAGTGAGGTCGGGAAATGCAGGTAAATGTCAGGTGATCAAATTAAGTGTAGTTGAGGGAATTTTTAAGCGGTGGTTTTTATTTAGCTTTTTCAGTTCGCTTTTTTCTTTTTCTTTTCTTTTTTATCTCTTTTCACTTTCTTTTCCTTCATTCAGTTCGTTTTTATTTCCCTTCTCTCTCTCTCTCTCTCTCTCTCTCTCTCTCTCTCTCTCTCTCTCTCTCTCTCTCTCTCTCTCTTGTCGCCATCTTTTTTTTTTTTTTTTTTTTTTTAGTCAGAAACCGCTCCATCCCTTTCCCCCATTCCCTTTCTCTCCTTT
>NC_066558.1:5311779-5319279 GCF_024679095.1 Eriocheir sinensis
GTGTGTGTGTGTGCGTGTGTGTGTGTGTGTGTGTGTGTCCCTACTTATCTATAAATAATGTGATCTGATAAGTCGTTTAATTAAAGTAAATATAAAAAAAAATAATTATACTACCATTCCCCTAAAAATATATATGAGCTCTCTCTCTCTCTCTCTCTCTCTCTCTCTCTCTCTCTCTCTCTCTCTCTCTCTCTCTCTTACACCTTTCCTCCCTTCTTCCTTTCTCTCCTCCATCTATCCCTCCTCCTTCCTTTCCTCCCCTTTCTTCCTCTTCCTCTTCCATCAATTCCCTCTTTTTTTCCGTCTATTTAAAGAAGAAAAAACAACACTGAGAAAACACATAAAAAAAAAAACGTTGCAGGATATGATATTGAATAAACTTGAAGATAAGAATTGAGAAAGAGAAGATGAAGTTAGACAGGAAATAAGTGAAGATGACTCGTAAATGATAAGAAAGTGACGTCATAAACAGTATTGCCAGAACAGGAAGGAAGGGGGAGAGGCGAACAAGAGGAGGAGATACAAAGAATAAAAGAAACAGAGGAAGGCGAAGGAAAAAGAAGAATGCAAAAGAGGAAGGTAAAGAATGAAAGCAAGAGGAGAGACAAGAAATGAAAGGAAATAAGAAAGGAAAAGAGGAAGGGGAAAGAATGAAGGGAAATAGAGAAAGAAGAGAAGCAACAGAGGAAGGCGAAGGAAAAGAAGAATGCAAAAGAGGAAGGTAAAGAATGAAAGCAAGAGGAGAGAGAATGAAAGGAAATAAGGAAGGAAAAGAATGGGGAAAGAGAAAAGGGGAAAGAATGAGGGAAACAGAGAAAGAAAGAGAAGCAACAGAGGAAGGCGAAGGAAAAAATGAACGCAAAAGAGGAAGGTAAAGAATGAAGGCAAGAGGAGAGAGAATGAAAGGAACTAAGGAAGGAAAATAATGGGGAAAGAGAAAAGGGGAAAGAAGAAGGGGAACAGAGAAAGAAGAGAAGCAACACAGGAAGGCGAAGGAAAAAAAGAAACAGCGGGAAACAAAACAACAACAAAAAAAAGAATGCCTAGAAGAAGAACTACAAAGACAGCGAAATGAGAAAAAAAATATGGAAGAGAAAAAAATTATAAAACCACAAAGAGAGGAAAAAATGATGATGAAAAATATGAAAAAAATAGATGTTCAAAGACTGAGAATGAGAGAAAAAGGAAAAAATAAATAAAGAAAAACATCATTTACATTGTCGTGTGATATAAAAACAACAAAAAGTGACAGATAAATGAAAAAGAAGATATCGTAGAACAAATATGAGAAAAAAAGGAAGAAAAAAGATGAAGAAAAAACGAAAAAATGAAAATAAAAGGAAGATTATGAACAGGATTTACATTGGTATAGGAAATAAAAACAATAAAAAGTAACAAATATTGATGAAAAAGAAAATATCGCAGAAAAATATGAGAAAAAAAATGAAATAATGAGGAAAGGTAAAGGAATAAGATATCGTAGAACAAATATGAGAAAAAAAGGAAGAAAAAAAGATGAAGAAAAGACGAAAAAATGAAAAGAAAAGGAAGATTATGAACTGGGTTTACATTGTCGTGGAAAATAAAAAGACGTAACAAATATTGATGAAAAAGAAAATATCGCGGAAAAATGAGAAAAAAATGAAAAAAAGAGGAAAGGTAAAGGAAAAAAATATATCGCAGAACAAATGAGAAAAAAAGAAAGAAAAAAAAAGATTAACTAAACTTACACCATCACTCCACATCACACCAACAAAACAAAACAAAAAAATCACAAAAAAATCACCACCACAAAATTCAAAGCACATTAAGTTAAAACCCGCCAGACCAGATTTATGGAACCCGGAAGGACACACGAAAAAAAATATATAAAAAAAGCAAAATATATATACAAAAAAAATAAATACTTGCACTCAAATGCTAAAGAATTCTGTGCTTGAAATATGAGAAGCGACTTTTTGGCGGTCTGAATATATTTCCATTTGTGGCTAATGATTAAATATTGCAGCCGAGAGAGAGAGAGAGAGAGAGAGAGAGAGAGAGAGAGAGAGAGAGAGAGAGAGAGAGAGAGAGAGAGAGAGAGAGAGAGAGAGAGAGAGAGAGAGAGAGAGAGAGAGAGAGAGAGAGAGAGAGAGAGAGACACACACACACACACACACACACACACACACACACACACACACACACACACACACACACACACACATTTACCTAGAGAAAGAACTACAAAGACAGCGAAATGAGAAAAGAAATGTCAGAGGAAAAAATTATAAAACCACAAAGAGAGGAAAAATATGAAAAAAATAGATGTTCAAAGACTGAGAATGAGAGAAAAAAGGAAAAAAAAAAAAACACAGAACATCAACAATAGGAGATAAAATGTATATGAAAAAGTTAAATAATGAGAAAAAAAAGTAAAGAAAGATTAAATGATGAGAAAAAAAATAAAGAAAGAAAAAGAAAACAATCAGACAAACTCACAAAACTAAATACCAAAAAAAAGAAGAAAAATTAGAAGACAAGAAAACAAAAAACAATGAAAAATAAAAGTAAACAAAAAATATATATATGAAAAGTAACAAAAAAAGGAACGGAAGAAAACAAAGGATCAGAAATAGACCTAACAAAAAAAATAAAGAAGACGAAAAAGAAAAGGAAAATATAAAGAAAAAGAAAAGGAGAAAAAAAGCAGAAGTGAAAAGTGAAAGCAGAAGTGAAAAGTGAAAGCAGAAGTGAAAAGTGAAATAAGAAAAAAAATGAAAGAAAAAAACACGAAATTAAAAGCAACAAAAAAACACAAAAAAACGAAAAAATAAAGGAAGAAAAAAAATAAGAAAAATGACAAAAAAATCCAGGTGAACGAGGAGGAAGAAAGGGAAATGAATGAAAATGTTAGTACAGGTGTGGGGGAGGGCGGTACAGGTGAGCCCCCCCTCCCCCTCCCCCTCCCTCCCCCCTTCACCTATGACCCATTAAAATTGATGGCCGTGAGAAATGGGCGAGAAGAAAAAGGGGAAAAAGAGGGGAAGGTGATGATGAAGGAATGATGTAGAGATGATGTTGATGTTGATGGTGATGGTAGTAGTAGTAGTAGTAGTAGTGGTAGTATAGTAGTAGTAGTAGTAGTAGTAGTAGTAGTAGTAGTAGTAGTAGTAGTAGTAGTAGTAGAAGTAGTAGTAGCAGGGGATGGACAAAGGCTATCATACACACACACACACACACACACACACACACACACACACACACACACTCAAGCGTGACAAAACCGACTCCACACACTCTCTCTCTCTCTCTCTCTCTCTCTCTCTCTCTCTCTCTCATTTATTCCCTTCCTTCCCTATTTTTCTATTCCTTATTCATTCCCTTCCCTTCCCTTCCCTTCCATCCCCTTTCCTTTCCTTTCCTTTCCTTCTCTTCTCTTCTATTCTCTTCTCTTTTCTTCCCCTCCTCTTATCTTCTCTTCCCTCCCCTTCCTCCCTTCTCTCTTTCTCTCCCTCTTTTCTCTACCTTCCTCCCTCTTCCCTCTCTCAAAACATGATACAGGAACTTCTACCGCCTCTCTCTCTCTCTCTCTCTCTCTCTCTCATCTTACCTACAACACGATATCAAAACCTTTCCCTTCCTTCCCTCCCTCCCTACCTCTCTTCCTTTCTTCCTCCCTTCCCTCCTTTCTTCCTTCCCTCCCTCCTTCCCTCCTCCCTGCCATACATTCCTCCTGTTTATCCCTCCCTCCCTCCTCCTCCTCCTCCTCCTCCTCCCTCCATACAATCTCTCCTCCTCCTCCTCTTCCCTCCTTCAATAACTCCCTATTTTTCTCTTTGTCCTTCTCGACGGCAATCCTCCTCCTCCTCCTCCTTTCCTCCTCTCTCTCTCCCTCCCTCCCTTTCTCTCCATCGTGTGACCTGACCAATTCCCAGTTAATATATTTCTTGCTTTTTTTGAACGTGGGAAAGAATGCATATGAAGGAAGGAAGGAAGGAAGGAAGGTAGACAAGGAAGGTAGGTGAGAAAGAAAGGGAAAGGAGGAAAGAGAGGAAGGAGGAAAGGAAGAGGAAGGAATGGAAACAGGATGAGGAGATGGGAAGGAAGGAAAGAATGAAAAAGTGGAAGAAAGAAGGGAAGAAATAGAAAAAATATATATAAGGAAAGGAAGGAAAGAAGGAAGGGAGGAAAGAAGAAAGGTGGGAATGAAGGAAGAACAGTAGATAGGTAGATACGAAGATAGGAATGTAAGAAAATAGAAGGGAAGGGACGAGGAAGAAGAGAGAAGGAAAGAAGGAAGGAAGGAAGAAGGGGAGAGAGGAAGAAGGAAGGAAGGAAGAAAGGGAGAGAGGAAGGAAAAAATGAATGAATGAATGAAGAATATAAAGGAACAAATAAAGAAAGAAAAAGAAAGCAAACTTGATAAAGAGAGAAACGAAGATAGGAATAAAAAAAATAGAAGGGAACGAACGAGGAAGAAGAGAGAAGGAAGGAAGGAAGAAGAGGAGAGAAAGGAAGGAAGGAATGAACGAAGAATACAAAGCAACAAATAAATAAAGAAAAAGAAAGGAAACAAGCTTGATAAAGAGAGGAAGAAACGAAGAGAGACATAAAAGAAAATCACAAAAAATAAGAAAAAAAACAAGACAAACAAAAACAGGAGGGAGAAGAGGGGAGAGAAATAAAAGGAGAAAGAAAAAAAACAGGAGACGAAAGAAAGGAGAAAAAAATAAGAAAAAAATCAATAAAAAGGAGACAAGCGAATGAGTAAATGGAAGGAAAACGATTAAATAAAAGGAAATTGAAGGGAAAAGAGAAAAAAAGCGAAGAGCGAAAAGCGAGCGAGCGAGCGAGAGAGAGAGAGAGAGAGAGAGAGAGAGAGAGAGAGAGAGAGAGAGAGAGAGAGAGAGAGAGAGAGAGAGAACAAAGAAAGATAGGAGATGGAAGAAAGAGGAGATAAAGTGAGAGAGAGAGAGAGAGAGAGAGAGAGAGAGAGAGAGAGAGAGAGAGAGAGAGAGAGAGAGAGAGAGAGAGAGAGAGAGAGAGAGAGAGAGAGAATAAAAGAAATAAAAGAGAAATAAAGAAAGCGATGAATTTATTACTGAAAGACGTTGAGGCGAGTAACAAAATAAATAAATAAATAAGTAAATGGAGGAGGAGGAAATAAATGGGGAATAAAGCAAAAAAGGAAGAATAGAGTAAAATTAAACAGTAATAAAAAGAACAGGAAATAAGATAATGCAAAAATAATAATAATAATAATAATAATAATAATAATAATAATAATAATATGAAGAAGAAGAAGAAGAAGACGAAGATGAATAAGAAGAAGAAGAAGAGAGGATGAGAAAAGAAATAACGGGGAACAAAAAAAAGTAAAAATAAGAGAAAAAGAAATGAAGGAAAAGAAGAAAAACGAAAACAAGAGAATGAAGAAAAAAACAATAAAAAAACGAAATAAATAAAAACAGGAAGCAATAAAAACAATAAAAGAAAGAAAGACAAACAAAGAAACACGTATTATCAAGGTCGTAATCCGAGAACGAACACACGAACACACACACAAAGAGGAGGAGGAGGAGGAGGAGGAGGAGGAACTGAAAACCACCAACCTGCCCTCCTTCCTTACCTCTCCCTTCCTCCTCCTCCTCCTCCTCCTCCTCCTCCTCCCTTTTCACTTCCCTCCTTCCCATCTTCTCTTTCTTCTTCCTTGCTCCGTTTACCTCCGTCTATTATTTTTTTTCTCTTCTTCTTTTCTTTCTTTCCTTTAGTTTTCCTTCTTTATATCGCTCCTCCTCCTCTTCTTCTCTGTACGTCATTTTTTTTCTTTCTTCCCTCTTCCTCTTCTCTTCTTTTCTTCCCGTCTCCCTTTTATCATCTTTTCCTAGTTCCTCCATCTTCCCTTTCCTTTCTCTTCAATCTCTCTCTTCTACTCTTCCTCCCTTTCCTCCTCCTCCTTTCTTTCTCTCTCCCTCCTCTCCTCTCTCTCTCTCTCTCTCTCTCTCTCTCTCTCTCTCTCTTCTTCCTAATTCCTCTATCTTCCCTTTTCTTTCTCTTTAGTCTCTCTTCTTTCTACTCTTCCTCCCTTTCCTCCTCCTCCTTCCTTTCTCTCTCCCTACTCTCCTCTCCCTTTCTTTCCTCCTTCCTCTAATTTTTATCTCTCTTCTTTTCTCTCCCTTCCTTCCCTTCTTCCTGATCCCTCATTTTTATCTGAACCTTAACTTTAATCCCTTACTCTTACCCTTCAGCCTTCCCTCCACGTCTTCCTCCTCCTCCTCCTCCTCCTCCTCCGGGCCGCCATTACCCATGCAAATGAGGGAAGGCGATGCAAAAATAGGAGTAACTCGGTAAGCAGACGGAGACGTGCCCATTTGTGGCGGAGGAGGAGGAGGAGGAGGAGGAGGAGGAGGAGGAGGAGGAGGAGGAGGGGACAGGTAAGAGGAAGGTAAGGTTGAGGAAGGAAGGATTGAGGGATGGGAAGGAACTAAAGGGTAAGGAAAGAGAGGGAAGGGAAGGGAAGGTAAGGAAAGGTAAGGTAAGGTAAGGGAAGGGAAGGGAAGGGAAGGGAAGAGAAGGGAAGGGAAAGGAAGGAAAGGTAAGGTAAGGTAAGGTAAGGTAAGGTAAGGTAAGGTAAGGGAAGGTAAGGGAAGGGAAGGGAAGGGAAGGGAAGAGAAGAGAAGAGAAGAGAAGGGAAGGGAAGAACATAAGAACATAATAACATACACAGGGCAGCTCCAGAATCCCCCCCACTACTCGCGTTGGGTGAGGTGTAGTTTCAGGGTTACAGGTAGAGGCTTGATCCTCGTTTACCTCATCAGAGTCATCTTCTCCAATGAATCCCTTGATAGCCTTTCTGAATTTTGCTTCGACCCTCATTCGACCGGCTTAGTCGCTGCTACACTACCACCTGTCATCCTCGTCCATGTAGCTATCCAGTCTACTCTTAAACCAAGCTATCGTCCCTGCACTAACTATGTGATTGCTGAGTCTATTCCATTCCCCCCCCCCCCCACCCTATTACTAAACCAATGCTTGCCTATATCTCTCCTAAATCTATACTTTTCTAATTTTTAAATCCATTACTGCGAGCTCTATCGTGCTGGCTAATTCTCAGTACTTTACTTATATCGCCTTTGTTGTAACCCTTGACCCATTTGAATACTTCTATCAGATCTCCCCGCACTCTTCGTCTTTCTAGTGAATGTAAGTTGAGATGTTTCAGCCTATCTTGATATGGGAGGTTCCTCAGCCCCTGAATCATCTTGGTCATCCTCCTCTGAACTGATTCTAGCAAGTTGATGTCCATTCTGTACTGTGGGCACCAAAACTGGACAGCATAATCTAAGTATGGCCTAACTAACGCTAAATAGAGTTGGTTAGTTGCCGCCCTGTTAATAAAGCCAAATACCCTGTTGTTTCACTGAAGGGAGAGGGAAGGAAGAGTAGGAAAAACAGGTAAGGTGAAGGGAAGGGAAGAGGTGAGAAAAAGGAAGAAAGAAATGCAATGGGTTAAGAAGG
>NC_066558.1:5321779-5324279 GCF_024679095.1 Eriocheir sinensis
AAGCGAAAAGGAATATGGAAATGAAGAGTGTTAAGCCTACATTGGTAACACTTGTAATAGTAGTAGTAGTAGTAGTAGTAGTAGTAGTAGTAGTAGTAGTAGTAGTAGTAGTATTTTCCCCTATAAGTATAAATCAAATAAATAACATACATCCATAACCTCCTTCTCTTCCTCCTCCTCCTCCCCCTCCTCCTCTTCTTCTTCCTCCTCCTCCTCCATCATCCTCTCTTCCTCTTCCCTTGCTTTTTCCCCTTTCATATTTCCTCTTCTCTTCCATTTCATCATTCCTCTTCCTCTTCCTCCTCTTCTTCTTTGTGTTATGCTCTATTCCTCTTCCCCTTCTTCCTCTCTTTACTCTCTCCTCTCCCTTCCTATGCTTTCTATCTTCCTTGTTTCCTCCTCCTCCTCCTTCCTCATCTCTCTTCTTCCTTGTTTCCTTCTCCTCCTCCTTCCTCATCTCTCTTCTTCCTTGGTTCCTCTTCCTCCTCTCCCTTCCTATGCTTTCTATCTTCCTTGTTTCCTCCTCCTCCTTCTCCTTCCTTGTTTCCTCCTCCTCCTCCTCCTTTCTTGTTTCCTCCTCCTCCTCCTCCTTCATCTTTCTTTCTTCCTCTCCTTCTCCTCCTCCTCCTCCTCCACCTTAGCTATCCATATCCTTTCCTCTCTCACTAACACTTTGCACTTCCCTCCTCCTCCTCCTCCTCCTCCTCCTCCACCTCCTCCTCCTCCTCTTCCCCTTCCTTCCATAACTCAGGAGGAAGACAAGGTGACAAAAGCATAAATTAGGAACAGTTGTCATGAGGAGGAGGAGGAGGAGGAGGAGGAGGAGGAGGAGGAGGAGGAGGAGGAGGAGGAGGAGGGGGAAGAGGAGGGGGAGGAGGAGGAGGAGGGATGTTTTGGTCTCTTGACGGAACGGAAAATGAGAAAAATGAGATCAATAGAGAGAGAGAGAGAGAGAGAGAGAGAGAGAGAGAGAGAGAGAGAGAGAGAGAGAGAGAGAGAGAGAGAGAGACTTTCAACAAAGGTTCGACTGTTCACCTCCTGCGTTGAGTCAGCAATGTGACCTGATTTCTCTCTCTCTCTCGGTACGCACAGTAAAACACGAGTAAAAACTGTACCGCGAAGAGAGAGAGAGAGAGAGAGAGAGAGAGAGAGAGAGAGAGAGAGAGAGAGAGAGAGAGAGTAAAAAAAAGACGAGATGAGAAAGGAAGGCAAGGAGGAAAAAAGGGAGAAAGGGAGGAAGGGAAGGAGAAAGGGAGATAAAGAAAGAGAAAGGGAAGGAAGGAAACAAAGAAGGTAAGAAGGAAGGAAGGAAGGAAAAGGAAGGACGAAAATAAAGAACGAAGGAAGAGGATAAAAAAGGAAGGAAGGAAGGAAGGAAGAAAGGAAATAAGGAAGAAAAAAAGATAACAAAATAGGTAAGAAAGGAAGGAAGAAAGAAAAGAAATACAAAAGAAGAGAAGGAAGAGGAAATTAGCGAAGAAAGGGAAGTAAAGGAGAAAAGAGAAGAAAATGGAGAGAAGAAGGAAGAAAGGGAAGGAGGGAATCTAGGAGGAATAAAGGAGGGAGAAGGAGGGAGGGAGAGGGAAGAAGGGAGGGAAGGAGAGGGGGAAGGAAGAAAAAAAGGAAGAAGGGAGACAAGGAGGGCGTGGGAGGCAGGAAGAAGGAGGAGGAGGAGGAGGAGGAGGAGGAGCAGGTGAGGGCAAAAAACTTGATGAAGGGAGCGCGCGTGGGTGAGGAAGAGGAGGAGGAGGAGGAGGAGGAGGAGGAGGAGGAGGAGAGTACCAAACCCAACGTATACGTCTGGAGGAGAGCAAAGGAAGGAGGAGGAGGAGGAGAAGGAGGAGGAGGAGGAGGAGGGGATATGGCGATTTAAGTTTCTTCCTTGCAATCAAATTTCGACCTTAATACGGAGGTGCATTAGGGCGAAAATACAGCTTAATGCAATGGACTATGAATACCTCCTCCTCCTCCTCCTCCTCCTCCTCCTCTCAGGTAGGGAAAATTCTAATAGAGAGTCACTTTTGAGGTTTGTATATTACCAAGAGGAGGAGGAGGAGAAGGAAGGAAGGAGGTAGAGAGGAGGGGAATTCAAGGTCATTCTCTCTCCCTCTGTGTGTGTGTGTGTGTGTGTGTGTGTGTGTGTGTGTGTGTGTGTGTGTGTGTGTGTGTGTGTGTGTGTGTGTGTGTGTGTGTGTGTGTGTCTGTGTGTGTGTGTGTGTGTGTGTGTGTGTGTGTGTGTGTGTGTGTGTGTGTGTGTGTGTGTGTGTGTGTGTGTGTGTGTGTGTTTTATTCGGCCATTTACCTGTCTGTCAGCGAGTGTGTTACCTGTCCGAGTTTGCTGATTGTCCTCTCTCTCTCTCTCTCTCTCTCTCTCATATCATTTTCTATGATTTTTTTGCATTTCCATCCTTCCTTCCTCTTCTTCCTCCTTCTGAGAGAGAGAGAGAGAGAGAGAGAGAGAGAGAGAGAGAGAGAGAGAGAGAGAATAAGGTTGAATGAT
>NC_066558.1:5331779-5359279 GCF_024679095.1 Eriocheir sinensis
GGAAATAAAGGAGGGGAGAGAGGGAAGGGAAAATAAGGGAAGGGAGAGAAAAATAGAGCAAGGGGAGAGAAATTTGGCAGAGAGAGAGAGAGAGAGAGAGAGAGAGAGAGAGAGAGAGAGAGAGAGAGAGAGAGAGAGAGAGAGAGAGAGAGAGAGAGAGAGAGAGAGAGAGAGAGAGGAATGGTAATGGCGGTGTATGGAACGAGGTATGGAGGAAAAAAATAGGAAGGGAGAGAGAGAGGGAGAGGGAAAAGATACGAGAGGGAGGAAACGGGGAAATGAAGGAGGAGGAGGAGGAGGAGGAGGAGGACGAAAACCAGGAGGATGAACAAGGAGATAAACAGGGAGGAGGAGGAAGGGGGAGAATAAGAGGAGGAGGAGGAGGAGGAGGAGGAGGAGGAGGAGGAGGAGGAGGAAGGAAAGATACCGTAAGTGGAGGCAGAAGGGAATGAGGAAGAGATTGGAGAAAGGGAGGAAGAGGAGGAGGAGGAGGAGGAGGGAGAAAGGGAGATAGGAGGAAAGGGGAGAAGGGAGATAAGGAAGGGGAGGAAGGGAGAGGGGATTACACTTCTAATGATGAGGACGATAATGGAAGAGGAGGAGGAGGAGGAGGAGGAAGATGAATAGAGAAAGAAAAAGTGAGAGAAATGAAGAGGAGAGAGAGAGGAGAAAAATGTCACTCCGGTGATAAATGGCTGTTGGTAAGAAGGATAAGCCGTTAAAAATAATACTGAGAGAGAGAGAGAGAGAGAGAGAGAGAGAGAGAGAGAGAGAGAGAGAGAGAGAGAGAGAGAGAGAGAGAGAGAGAGAGAGAGAGAGAGAGAGAGAGAGAGAGAGAGAGAGAGAGAGAGAGAGAGAGAGAGAGAGAGAGAGAGAGAGAGAGAGAGAGAGAGAGAGAGAGAGAGAGAGAGAGAGAGAGAGAGAGAGAGAGTTACTTCTGCTAACTTGCTTTACACCTTTCATTAAAATCTCGTCATAAAGAGAGAGAGAGAGAGAGAGAGAGAGAGAGAGAGAGAGAGAGAGAGAGAGAGAGAGAGAGAGAGAGAGAGAGAGAGAGAGAGAGAGAGAGAGAGCGGGCTTGCTAACTTGCTTTACACTTTCATTAAATTCTGCAAGAGAGAGAGTGAGAGAGAGACAGAGAGATAGAGAGAGAGAGAGAGAGAGAGAGAGAGAGAGAGAGAGAGAGAGAGAGAGAGAGAGAGAGAGAGAGAGAGAGAGAGAGAGTATCAGAGCCGTGATATATGAGGCTTCTCTTTAAACCGTGAGGATTTGCGCTTCGAACAAACAAACGAACGAACATACAAAAGGGAAACTAAACCATATAATAATAATAATAATAATAATAATAATAATAATAATAATAATAATAATAAAAGGAGGAGGAAGAGGCAGGAGGAAATAGTAAACAGGAAACCTAGAAGAGGAGGAAGAAGAAGAAGAAGAAGAAGAAGAAGAAGAAGAAGAAGGAAAAAAAGATGAGGAAGAAGAGGAACAAGAAGAGGAGGAAGAAGAAGAAGAAGAAAAAGAAGAAGAAGAAGAAGAGAAGAACAAAAAGAGGAAGAAGAATAACAATAATAACAACAACAGCAACAACAAAAAGAAGACTGAAATAAAAAAAAACAATAGGGAAGAAGAAGAAGAAGAAGAAAAAGAAGAAGAAGTAAAAGAAGAACGAAAAGAATAACAAGAAACCGAAGAAACACAGAGAACAAAAACAAAAAAATAAGAAAAAGAAGAACAAGAATAAGAGGAAGAAGAGGAGGAGGAAGAAGAAGTTAAAAAAGAAGAGGTAATGGAAGGGAGGAGGATGCATAAGTGAAATAAAACGAGGAAGAAGGGAATTAATGTGATAAAAAGAGGGAGAGAAAGAGATTAGGAGAGAATATGTAAAAGAGGAAAGAAGGGAGAGATTAAAGGTAATGAAACAAAGAGGAGGAGGAGGAGGAGGAGGAGGAGGAGGAGGAGGAAAGAAAGATACAAGAAAACATAAGACAATAAAAAAGTAAATAATAATAAAAAAGAAAATAGAACGAAAGAAAAGAAAAATAAATAAATAAATAAAGAAAGAAAGAAAGAAAAGAAGGAAAAATATGGAAGAAAAGAAAATAAGTTGAGGAAAAAGAAAATAAATGAAAAGTGTAAAAGAAAAAAAGTAAAAAAAAGATGAAGTAGAAGTAAAAGAAAGAAAAGAAAGGTGCAGAGAAAAATAAGCAGGCAAAGAAAGAAAAGAATGAAAAGTATGAGGAAAAAACTAAAAAGAAAAAAAAGAAAAAAAAAAGAAAAATATGAAAGAAAAGAGAAAAAGAAAGAAAATGAAGAATATGTGAAGAAAAAAAAGAAGGAAAAGTACGGAAGAAAAAAGTATGTATAAACAAATCAAGAAAGCAAGAAAACAAAAACACACACACACACACACACACACACACACACACACACACACACACACACACACACACAAACACACACACACATTACGCGGTATTAACAAAACAATGGAGGCCCTTCACAACTAGTCACGTGACCTACAAGTTAACGAATTTACGAGAGAGAGAGAGAGAGAGAGAGAGAGAGAGAGAGAGAGAGAGAGAGAGAGAGAGAGAATGAAAATGATGATAAATGGATAGAATGGAGAGAAAAGGAGGAGAGAAGAGGAAAGAGATACAAGGATTGTGAGATGGAGGTAGAAAATGGAGGAAAGAGGAAGTACTGAGGAGGAGGAGGAGGAGGAGGAGGTGTAGGAGAGAGAGAGAGAGAGAGAGAGAGAGAGAGAGAGAGAGAGAGAGAGAGAGAGAGAGAGAGAGAGAGAGAGAGAGAGAGAGAGAGAGAGAGAGAGAGAGAGAGAGAGAGAGAGAGAGAGAGAGAGAGAGAGAGAGAGAGAGTTGCAGGTAAAAAGAAGAGGAGGAAAGGGAGCAATGTAAGAATGAAATATGAGACAAGGAGGAGGAGGAGGAAGAGGAGGAGGAGGAGGAGGAGGAGGCAGTCATACAAGGTGCAGGAAGATATTAAGACTGGTGTGTGTGTGTGTGTGTGTGTGTGTGTGTGTGTGTGTGTGTGTGTGTGTGTGTTTCTTTGCGGACAACGCGCATGAAAGGAGGAGGAGGAGGAGGAGTAGTAGGAGGAGAGGAGAGAGAGACAGGGGGAGGAAGGGATTAAGAAGAGGCAGAAGAAGAAGAAAAATAGATGAAGAGGAATGAAGAGACGGAAGAAAGGAAAGAAGGAGAAAGGAAATAGAGAGAAGGAAGGAGGAAAGAAAGATAAATAAGAAGAAGAAAGAGAAGTGAAAATATAAGGACGGGAAAAGGAAGGAAAGATAGAGAGAATAAAAGGGAGAGAAGAGAAGGGGAGAGAAATGGAAGAAAAGTAGAGAAATGTAGACGGAAGGGAATGTGAAGAAATAGAAAAGGGAAAGAAAGAGGGGAAGAGAAATAAAAAGAAGGGAAGGGAAAGAAGAGAAAGAGAGAAGGGAAGGAAAAGAAAATTAGAAGAACGAAAGGAGGAGAGAAGAGTATAATCGAAAGAAAGATAGAGAAGGTGAAGAGAGAGAGAGAGAGAGAGAGAGAGAGAGAGAGAGAGAGAGAGAGAGAGAGAGAGAGAGAGAGAGAGAGAGAGAGAGAGAGAGAGAGAGAGAGAGAGAGAGAGAGAGAGAGGAATAGGAAGGAGAGAAGGAAGGCAAGGGAATGAAGAATGAAGAAGAGGAAAATGAAAGAGAAAAGAGGAAGAGAAAGAGAAGGAAGGAGAGAGGAAAGGGAAGGGAATGAAGGATGAAGAAGAGGAAACGAGAGAGAGAGAGAGAGAGAGAGAGAGAGAGAGAGAGAGAGAGAGAGAGAGAGAGAGAGAGAGAGAGAGAAAAGGGAAGGATGAGGAAGGAGTGGAGGGGAAAAGGGGGGGAAGAGAGGGAAGGAAGAGGAAGGGGGGGGGGGGATGATAAATTAGGTAAACACGTCAGATAAGTAAACAAACAAACAAACACACAAATCTTTCTTTACCTTTCTCGGTACTCAACTAATGAATCTCTCTCTCTCTCTCTCTCTCTCTCTCTCTCTCTCCACAGATTTTTCCTCTTTTTTTTCTTTTTTTACTTTTATGCAAACTTTCCTTGTAACTCATTTCCACATTTTTCTTCTTTCTTTTCGATTGTATTTTCATTTCTCTCTCTCTTCACAGATTTTTTTCTTTTTTGTCTTTTTTAAACTCTTATTTTTATGCAAACTTTCCTTGTAACTCATTTTCTCATATTCTTCCTTTTTTTAACTTGGATTTCTCTCTCTCTCTCTCTCTCTCTCTCTCTCTCTCTCTCGATTTTTCCTTTTTTCTTTCTTTTCTTTCAACTTTTTTTATTATTTTTATGCAAACTTTCCTTGTAACTCATTTTCTCAATTTTCTTTCTTCTTTTACCTTGAATTCTCTCTCTCTCTGTAACACCTGTCCACCACCTAATTAAAGGGACAGGTAGGCAGGTATTTAAATCACAGACCAATCACAGCCTTCCTTTGATCCCAGGTGTCAATTATTATTATTATTATTATAATTATTATTATTATTAGTGTTATCAGCTTAATGTTTGTTCTTCTTGCCGTGTTTGTTTGTTTGTTTGTTTGTCTGTGTCAGGGAGATTATCTATTTTTGTTTCCCCTTTCGTTTTAGGTTGTTTTTTTGTTTTGTTTTGTTTATGCTGGCGTGTGTGTTTTTTGTTTTTTGTTTTGTTTTCTTCATCTTTTCATCTTTCATCTTCATTTTTTTTCTTTTTTCTTCTTCGTCTCCATCCCCTCCTCCCCCGTCTCTCTCTCCCCTGTCTTCCTCTTCCTCCTCCTCCTCCTTTAATTATACGTTTTTGTTTTTGTTTTGGGAGGGGGGGAGGACGATGAAAAAAAACAGGGCTAGCTAATAAATAATGAAATGAAAGATAAAGAAAGAAGGGAAGAGAGAGAGACAGGAGAAAAGATAGAAAAAAATGGAAAGAAAGATAAAGAAAACGAAATAAAGAAAAGCAGACATACATAAAAAAAATAGAAAGAAAAGAAAAGAAAACAGAGAAATGAAGGAAGGAGACAAATGTATAAAGTTAAAAAAAGTGAAGTAAAACAATAATAAAAAGCAACAGAAAGAGAAAAGGGGAAAAAATAGAGAGAAAAAAGGTAAAAGACAGCTTACCACTCCTGTTTTTTTGGCTACCCTCAGTTTACTCTCTCTCTCTCTCTCTCTCTCTCTCTCTCTCTCTCTCTCTCTTTACAGATTTTTCCTTTTTTCTTCCTCTTTTTCTCAACTTTTTTATTATTTTTCTGCAAACTTTCCTTGTAACTCATTTCCTTATTTTTCTTTCTTCTTTTAACTTGTTCTCTCTCTCTCTCTCTCTCTCTCTCTCTCATCCAATACTTTCCATAAAAATTTTCTCGCTTGTTAAAGACTTCGAGATAAAAATGATGTGACATGCTTTTCTTGAATTAATAACCGTTAGGAAAAAAAAAGAATAAAAGGGGAAGGGAAATTAGGAAGGAACATGAAAAGCAAAATAAAAAAGAAAGAAAGTGACAGGAGATAGATGGAGAATATACGTTCGAAGGAAAAAAAAAATATTGACAATGAAAAGGAGAGAAATGTAGACGGAAGAGAAGGTGTAGAAATAGAAAAGGGAAGGAAAGAGGGAAAGGAGAAATAAAAAGTAGGGATGGGAAAGAAGAGAAAGAGAGAAGGGAAGGGAAAGAAAATTAGAAGAACGAAAGGAGGAGAGAGAGGAAAATCGAAAGAAAGGTAGAGAAGGCGAAGAGAGAAAGAGGAATAGGAAGGAGAGAAGGAAGGCAAGGGAATGAAGAAGGAAGTAGAGGAAACATGAAAGAGAAGAGGAAGAGAAGGAGAGAGGAAAGGGAAGGGAAAGAATGATGAAGAGTAAACGAGAGAGAGAGAAGAGGAAGAGGAAGAGAGAAGGAAAGAGAAGGGAATGAAGAATGAAGTAGAGGAAACATGAAAGAGAGAAGAGGAAGAGGAAGAGAAGGAGAGAGGAAAGAGAAGGGAATGAAGAATGAAGAAGAGAAACCATGAATAAGAGAAAAAACGAGGTATAGAGATAAATTAGAAAACAAAGAATCGAAATTAAAGAGAAACACAAAAAAAAGGAAAAGGGAAAAAATGAAATAAAGAAGGAACACGAAAATTGAAGTAGAACAAGTGACTGAGAAAGATGAGAAAAAAAATAAACAAAGCGAAAAAATACTGAAATGAAAAGAGTAAGAAAAAGGAGAGAAGGAAATTGTGAATAAGGTGAGGGGAACAGAAGGGAAAATGAAATAAAGAAGGAACAGGAAAATTGAAGTAAAGCAAGTGACGTGAGGAAGATGAGAAAGAAATAAACAAAGCCAAAAAATACTGAAACGAAGAAAATAAGAAAACGGAGAGAAGAGAAAAGTGTAAATAAGAAGAGAAGAGCAGAAGAGACGTTATTTGAAAGATGAAACTAAAAAAAATATATAAAAGAGAAAGGTGAAATTTGACGTGTAAAAGAAAACAGAGAAATATAGTAGAGAAGAGTTGAATAAAGAAAATGGATGAATAGAAAAAGAAAGTTAGTTGTGTGTGATGGTTTGAAAATACACGTAGAAAGAAAGAAAGAAAGAAAGAGAAAGAAAAATAAACAGAAGTAATAACAAATAAATGATAGGCTATATATCAAAGTAAGAAAAAATAAACAAAAAACAAAAAAAGTAATACAAACAAACAATTCAACAAGCAAAATTAAACAAAAGACAGGAAAAAATCAACATACATTAAAACAAAGCAAAAAAACAACAACATACCAGAAATTAAACAAAGAAACACGTAGCAAAAATAAACAAATGAAAAATAGAAATACAAAAAATAAGAAAAGCAAAAAAAATAAATACATAAAACAAACGCGGAAAGAAAAAGTTTTCCGAGTGAGTATTGGCTGACGGTTCAAAGTGTCGACCAGCACTCTTGGGGCCCCGAGTTCGATACCCACTCGTCCCTCCCCTCTCCCCGTCCCTCTCTCTCCCCTTTTATTGGCGTCAGCGAGATGTTCAGTCAGAGTGAGGGGAAAGGCTACTCTTCCTCCCCCCCCTCCCCCTCCTCCTCCTCTTCCCCTCTTTGGCCAGCCATTTCTCTCTCTCTCTCTCTCTCTCTCTCTCTCTCTCTCTCTCTCTCTAGCTTTGTTTTCTCTCCGTTTGTCTGTTTTCCCCGTATCTTTTTTTTTTTTTTTTCATTCGGGTTTCTCTCTCTCTCTCTCTCTCTCTCTCTCTCTACGGGGATGTTTTTTTCTTTCACCTGTTTTCTCTCTCTATCTTTATTTCTCTCTCACTTCACACACTTTTCACTAAACGCTTCTGTTATCATTTCCCTTTCTTTTTTCTCCCTCAATGTTGATCTGTAGAATTTTCTTTAACGTGTTTTCAGAAGGGGGAAGAGAGGGGGGAGGGGGGGGAAGGACAGGGAAGAGGGGAGCTAAATAAACCAAAAGAGAAAAAGAGGAAGGGAAGGGAGGAAGGATAGATTAGAAGAAGGGGAAGAGGATGAGCTGGATAAACCTGGAAGAAAAAAAGGGAGGGGACTGCATATTAGAAAGGGAGGATTAGAAAGGGAGGAAGGAGAGGAGAGGAGAAAACCAAAAAAATAAAAAGGGAAAGGAAGTGTTGATATTAAGGGAGGTTCATAGATACTTAGAATGGGAGATAAGGAAGGAGGAGAGGAGAGGAGATAAACCAAAAGAAAAAAGGGAAGTGTTGATATTAAGGAAGGGAGGTTCATAGATGCTTAGAATGGGAGATAAGGAAGGAGGAGAGGAGATAAACCAAAACAAATAAAAAGGGAAAGGAAGGTTGATATTAAGGAAAGGAGGTTCATAGATACTCAGAATGGGAGATAAGGAAGGAGGAGAGGAGAGGAGAAAACCAAAAGGAAAAAAAGGGAAAGGAAGGTTGATATTAAGGAAGGGAGGTTCATAGATACTCAGAATGGGAGATAAGACATGGAACGAGGGGAGGATGGGAGGGGTGAGAATTTAATAAGGGAGAATGAAATAAAGAAGGAACACTGAAATTTAAGTAAAACAAGTGATAGAAGAAAGATGAGAAGAATAAACGAAGGGAAAAAAATACTGAAACGAGAAGAGTAAGAAAAAGGAGAGAAGGAAAGTGTGAATAAGAAGAGAGGAGCAGAAGAGACGATGTTTGAAGATGAAACTTAAAAAATCGAATTTAAAGTAAGAGAGGCGATGATGTATAAACGAAATAAAGGAGTAATATAAACCCAAGTAATGGTGACTTTGTGTATTTCAGAAAAAGGGAGGAAGGAGGAAAAAAATAAGAAAGAAATAACGAAGGAAGGAGACAGACAAAACTAAAAATAAAAATACAATAAAAACAAATAAAGGAAAATATGGAAGAAAAATATGGAAGAAGGAAAAAAATAAGAAAGAAATGAGGAAGGAAGGACACAAAGGAGAAACAAAACTAAAGAAGGAGCAAAAAGAGAAAAAAAAAAGAAATAACGAAGGAAGGAGACAGCCATAACTAAAAATAAAAATACATTAAAACCAAATAAAGGAAAATATGGAAGAAGGAAAAAAAATAAGAAAGAAATGAGGAAAAAAGGACAAAAAGGACAAAAAATAAAGAGCAAAAAGGGAAAAAAAGAAAGAAAAGAAGAAGGAAGGAGACAGCCATAACTAAAAATAAAAATACATTAAAACCAAATAAAGGAAAATATGGAAGAAAAAAATAGAATAGAGATAAGACAGTGAATAAATGGGGCAAACAAAGGAGTCATGAGTGAGTGCAAATACGATTGATTTTCATGAAGGTGAGATAGATTTATGGACGGGAAGGAGACTGCTGAATAAGGGTTTTTATAGTTTTTTTTTATACTTTTTTTCTTTCTCCGGAGCTGTCATGGAGAAGCGAGTGAATGACATGGAGAAAGAAGGAAGGAAAAGACGTGAAGAAAGAAGGAAGACATGAAGAAAGAAGGAAAAGACACGCAAAAGGAAAGGCGGTGAAATATAAAGATCGATAAAGAGAAAGGAAAGGAAAGGAAGAGGGGAAAATATACAAGAAGAAACGAAAGGGGAAGAAGAAAGGAAGGAAAGGAAGGAAAATATATGTGAAAGGAAAGGCGGTGGAATATAAAGACGGATAAAGAGCAAGAAAGGAAAGGAAGAGGGAGAAATATATGGTAGGAAGAAACGAAAGGGAAAGAAGAAAGGAAGGAAAGAGAAAGATATAAAAAGAAAAATATATATAGAAAGAAAACATAAAAACAAAACAAAAAAATAAAAAAAAACACCAAACTTAGAAGGTAAACAATATGGAATGAAAGAAAAATAAAGAAAGACAAAAACATAAAGAAAACAAAGACACAAAACGAAAGAGACAAACCCAAAAAAAAAGATAGTAAAAAAAAGTAAAAAAGAACAACAAAGATAGCATACAAAATATAAAGATAGAGAACAAAAGACAAAAAAAATAGACTAACTAATCCCTTTGTGGTCACCTTATAATATCCTTGTGTATACCTAAGCCCCCCTTAAAAAAAAAAACTCCTCGGCTTGGACAGTAAAGAAAACGGGAAGAAGGTTTGTTTATGTTGCTCAGTGCCATTGTATGTGTCAGTGTGTGCCCCGAAAATGGTGGAGAATATAGGCCTGTGTGTGTGTGGTGTGTGTGTGTGTGTGTGTGTGTGTGTGTGTGTGTGTGTGTGTGTGGGTGTGTGTCTGTTGAAGAAAAAAACCCTCACTGCTACGCTTCGTCCCTCCTCCTTTTCCGGGGCAATAAATAATGGATGGGCTGACTCGAGCAGAAATGACGGAGTGTGATTTTGAAATATTGTTTATCATTATTCTGTGGGTGAAAATATGCGCCTGAGAAACGGATGAAAAGAGGAGTGAAAGGAAGGGAGGTAAGTGAGATTGAGATAAAGTGATGGAAAGAGAAGAGACGGGAAAGGAGATGAGATGAGAAAGAAGAGGAAAAACAAACAGAAAAGATGATAAAAGACGAGGAATGGATAAAAAGAAGTGAAAGGAAGGAAGGTAAGTGGGATTGAGAAGAGGAAAACAGAGAAAAGATGATAAAAGACGAGGAAAGGATGAAAAGAGGAGTGAAAGGAAGGAAGGTAAGTGGGATTGAGATGAAGTGATGGAAAGAGAAGAGAAGGGAAAGGAGATGAGATGAGACAGATGAAATGGTGAAAGAGAAGAGGAAAAACAGAGAAAAGATGATAATAGACGAGGAAAGGATGAAAAGAGGAGTGAAAGGAAGGAAGGTAAGTGAGATTGAGATGAAGTGATGGAAAGAGAAGAGAAGGGAAAGGAGATAAAATGAGATAACAGCTAAAATGGTGAAAGAAGAAAAACAAAGAGGATGGATAATAAAAGATGAGGAAAGGATGAAAAGAGGAGTGAAAGCGAGTATGTGAGATTGAGATGAAGTGGTGGAAAGAGAAGAGAGAAGGGAGAGGAGATGAGATGAGATAACAGCTAAAATGATGAAAGAAAAGAGGAAAAAGCAAAGAGAAAAGATGATAAAAGACGAATAAAGAATGAAAAGAGGATTGAAAGGAAGGAAGGTAAGTGAGATTGAGATAAAGTGATGGAAAGAGAAGAGAAGGGAAAGGAGATGAGATGAAGGGAAGGTAAGTGAGATTAAGATAAAGTGATGGAAAGAGAAGAGAAGGGAAAGGAGATGAGATGAGACAGATAAAATGGTGAGAGAGAAGAGGAAAAAGAAAAAAGATGATAAAAGACGAAGAATGGATGAAAAGAGGAGCGAAAGGGAATATATGAGATTGAGATGAAATGATGGAAAGAAGAAAGGAAAAAAATGAGATGAAATACAACTGAAATGATGAAAGAGAAAAAAAGTAGAAAGAGAATGAAAAATAAAAGACGAGGAGCAAGTAAAATAAAAATAAAACATAACTGGGAAAGAGTAAAAGAATATCTCAAAATAAAAACAAGAAGAAATACTTAGAAGTGTAGAAAATAAAAAAAAAACGAAAAATATAAAATGGAAGGGAAAAAGCAAAATAAAATCCATTAGTAGGCCAGACTGAAATAAAAACGACAACCAAAATTTAAATAGACTGAACAAAACAGCAAAAAATAAACAAAAACCTAGGAATAAAAACAAAATAACGAAGAAAAATGTGACAAAAAAAAAAAACGAATATAAGTGAAGAAAACGAAGAGAAAACACAAAACAGGAGTAAAAATAAAAAATAAAAAAGACACCAATCACTAACCACTACAAAACACCCACTTTCTTAACACACAAAAAAAGGGAAAAAATAAATAGAGAGAGAAAAAGAGGAAAAAAGGCGAAGAGAAAAGCCGAGATTAATCAATTTATAAGCTCAATGGAGGAGGATAAAGGAGTGAGTGAGGCAAGGCTTATCAACACTCCGGGGGGAAAAAAGAGGTAGGAAGGAAGGAAAAAGGAAAGAAAGTAAGCAGGAGGGAAAAAGGAAGGGAGACTGAAAGAAGAAAATGAAACTAGAAGGATGAAAATTAAACGAGAAAGAGGTAGGAAGGAGAGAAAAAAAGGAAAGTAAATAAAGTAAATAAATAAAGTAATAAATGAAAGAGGTAGGAAGGAGGAAAAAAAAGGAAAGAAGCAGGAGGAAAAAGGAAGGAAAAACTAGAAGGATGAAAATTAAATAAAAAAAGAGGTAGAAAGGAAGGAAAGAAGGAAGAAGGAGGGGAGACAGAAAGAAGGAAAATGACACTAGAAAGATGAAAAGTAAAGGAAAAAGAGATAGAAAGGAAAATAAAGAAAGTAAGGAGGGAAAAAGGAGGGGAAAGTGAAAGGAGAAAATGAAACTAGAAGGATGAAAAATTATGAAGAAGTAAGGAGAAAAAAAAAAGAAAGTAAGGAGGAAAAAATTAGGGGAGAGTGAAAGAAGAAAACAAAACCAGGAAAATGAAAGATAAACAAAATGTGGAAAAAGAAGGGAAAAAATAAAGGATGAAAAACAAACAAAAAGGTGAGAGGACAATTTGTAAAGGAGAAAAAAGGAAGAAAAAAAACGAAGGAGGGAAAAAAGACGGAAGTAAGAAGGAAATGGAGTTACGAGGAAAAAAAAAAAAGACTAAGAAATAAGTTAGAAGAAAAAAAATGGAAAAAGGAAGAAAGCAGAAAGGTGATAATACAATTTGAAAAGGAGAAAAAGGGAAAAAAGTAAGGAGGGAAAAAAAGAGGAAAGTGAGAAGGAAATGACGTCACGAGAATAAAAAAAAAGCTAAGAAATAAGTTGAAGAAAAAAAGGAAGAAAAGTAAAAAGTAAAAAAAGTGAGAAGACAATTTGAAAAGGAGAAAAAAGGAGAGAAAAAAATAAGGAGGGGGAAAAAGACGGAAGTGGGAAGGAAATTAAGTTACAAGGATAAAAAAAAAAAAGGATAAGAAATAAGTTTGAAGAAAAAAAAGGGAAAAGTAAGAAAAATAAAGTTAGGGCAATGAAGAAACAAAGTAGAGGGAAGTAAGAAAGATAGAAGAAAAATAAGGAAGAGGAATAGAAAATAATAAACAATGAAAGTAGGATAACAATAGAAACAAATAAACAATAAAACAAATAAATAAACAAATAAATAAACAAATAAATACAGAAATAAACAATGAAAATAAGATAACAGAAGAAACAAAGGTGGAAAATAAAGAACGAGGAAATAACGAAGAGGAAGAAGGAAGAAAGGAGAGAAAAAACGGAGACACACTAAAAAAAAAGAATAACGGGGGATAAAAGAAATGAATAAAGAAAAGGCAAGAAAAAAAGAAGAAAAAAGAGAAATCAAGAGAGAAAATAACGAAAAGGAAGAAGGAAAAAAGGAGAGCAAAAACGGAGACAAACTAAAAAAAAAAAGAATAACTGGGGGATAAAAGAAATAAAGAAAGAAAAAGTAAGAAAAAAAGAAGAAATGATAAAAAAACTCTTGTAACCGAAAAGGAAGGAGGGCAAACACGGAGAGAAAACAGTGAAAGGAAGAATAGGTGATAAACGAGAGAAATAGTGAAAAAGTAAGGAAAAAATGGAAGAAAAAAAGGAATGATGAAATAAAAAATGTTACCAAGTCTTATTCTTTTCTATATACGATAGGAAATTACGGTATATCTTTTTTTTTTTTGATAGATACAGAAGTTTTGACATTAATATATATTTCTGAAAGAGAGAGAGAGAGAGAGAGAGAGAGAGAGAGAGAGAGAGAGAGAGAGAGAGAGAGAGAGAGAGAGAGAGAGAGAGAGAGAGAGAATATTTTTTCACTCTAACACAACCCGGGTCTAAGTAATGGCTGTATAGTTTATGATTACTGTTTCAATGATGACCCGACATGCACCTCTCCTCCTCCTCCTCCTCCTCCTCCTCCTCCTCCTCCTCCCTCTGTTCTCATTCCCATACATCCCTCTACGTTATAATGGAATAGCGTGCATGTGTGTGTGTGTGTGTGTGTGTGTGTGTGTGTGTGTGTGTGTGTGTGTGTGTGTGTGTGTGTGTGTGTGTGACCATTTTTTTCCACTTGTTTGCAAAAATAAATAATGCAATAAACCTTGATAGTAGTAACGGTAGTAGTAGTAGTAGTAGTAGTAGTAGTGGTGGTGTTCTAATCTAGTTAATGGGTTGTTGTTTTTCTTCTTTTTTTTATTCCTTTCCTTCTGTCTTTCACTCTCCTTTCATTCATCGATTTTTCCATCTGTCAGGCCTCCTCCTCCTCCTCCTCCTCCTCCACCTATACACCTCCCCCTTCTGCTCTTCTTTTTCCTCTTCTTCCTCTTTATTGTTTTACTCTTCTTCTTCTTATCCTTCCATCATTTCTTTCTCTTCCCTTCTTTTTTTTTTCACTAGTGTTAAGGTCACATCAAAAGGTCAGTTATAGGTCTCTCTCTCTCTCTCTCTCTCTCTCTAAGCCATTTTTTTTTTCTTCCTTTCTTTTCTCAGTTTTCTTCTTCTCATTATTTTTCATCAATCTATTTGTCTATTTCATCTATCTATCTGTTTTACTTTCATTTTTTTCTTTTATTTCGATTCACCACTCTCTCTCTCTCTCTCTCTCTCTCACACGGAAAACTCAAAAAAGCAAACACAAAAAATAAATAACAGCCTTTCATTCTCCTCCTCCTCCTCCTCCTCTTCCTCTTCCTCTTCCTCTTCCTCCTCCTCCTCCTCTTCCAACATGGCGGACGCATGATGGTGGACAAACAAGGAAGAATGAGCAAAACTTATGAACGAAAATGAATTACATCTATCATTTCTCCTCCGCACGATCTTTCCTCCCTCCCTCCTTACCTCCATCTCTCCCTTATTTGTGATTTCTTCCTCTGGTTCCTTCCCTCCTTCCCTCTCTCTTCTTGCCTTCTCTCTCTTCTATTCAGTTATTTTCTTCCCCTTTTCTTTCTTTATTTCTTCTCTTTCCTTTCCTTCCTTCCCTTTCTATTACTTTCTCTCCCTTCCCTTTGATTTCTTCCTCTGGTTCCTTCCCTCCTTCTCTCCCTCCTCTTCTATTCATTTGTTTTATTCCCCTTTTCTTTATTTATTTCTTCTCTTTCCTTTCCTCCCTCCCCTTCTTCCTGCTTTCTCTCCCTTCCCTTCTCCCTCTCTTTCTTCCTTATTTCCCTTTTCCTCCTTCGTTCTCTTCCTTATTTCCCTCTTTTTTTCCTTTTCTTTATTGCTTTCTTCTCTTTTCTTTCCCTTCTTCCTTCTCTTCCTGCTTTTTCCTATTTCTTCAACTTTATCCAAATTCTCTTTTCCTATCTTTCTCTTTCTTCCTCTTTTTTATCTCCTCTTCCTATTCCTTCTTCTATTTTTTCTCTTTCTTCCTATTCCTCCTTCACTCTGCTTTCTCTCCATTTCTCCAATTTCTTCAACTTTTCCTAATTCTCTTTTCCTATCTTTCCTCTTCTTCCTTTTTTTCTCCCTTTCCTCCAATTCCATCTTCCATTTTTTCTCTTCCTATTCCTCCTTCACTCTGCTTTCTCTCCATTTCTCCAATTTCTTTAACTTTTTCCTAATTCTCTTTTCCTATTTCTCCTCTTCTTCCTTTTTTTTATCTGCCTTTCCTTCTATTCCTTCTTCTATTTTTTTCTTTCATCTTTCCTCCACTTCCTTTAATCGTGTTTCTCTTCTCTCCCTTTCATCTCCTATTTTAGTATTCCTCTTCATGATTTCTTCCCTCCCTCCTTTCCTCCTTCTTTCTCTCTCTTTCCTCCAGTTCTTAGTTTTCTTCGTTTTCCTTCAGTTTTCCTTCATTTCCTATATTTTGTTTTCCTTTTTATCACATTTTCTCTCTGCTTCCTCTTTTCTTCTTTTTCTTTTTTTTACTTTTATTTCTTCATCGTCATCTCTCTTTTTTTTCCTTATTCCATGCCTTATTTTCTCTTCTTTTTTTCCCTCTTTTTTTTTACTTTTTTTCATTTTTCATTTTTCTTCCTATTCTTTTTTTTCATTCCTTCATCGTCTCCTTTCACTTTTTTTTTCTCTTCCATTCTCTTCTATGTCTTCTCTTCTCTTCTATTCCCTCTTTTCTTTTTAACTTATTTTTTCCTGTTTCTTTATTCTCTTTCATTGATCGTTTGCCTTCTTCCTCCATTCTCACTCTCTCCTTCTTTCTCTTTTCCTTCCTTTCTCCTCTTTTCCTCTTCTTCCCATTTATTACAATTTCCGTGTATTTTATTTCATCATTTCTCTTCCTATGTTTTTCTTTATTCCTTCCTTCTTCTTTGCCTCGCTTCCTCTGCCCTTCCTTCATCATTCCTCCATCTCTCTTTCTCTTCCTCTTTCTCCTCTTAGTTCTTCCTCCCTTCCTCTTTCCTCGTTCTACTTGATATCAGTCTCCTTCATTCTTCTCCTCCTCCTCCTCCTCCTCCACTGCGTTCCTTCCACCTTCCTCCTTTCCTTCATACCCTACCGCCTTACCCATTCGCTCCCTCCTCCTCCTCCTCCTCCTCCTCCTTTTTCCTCCATTCCTTCCTTCCTTGTCATAAATTTCTCCTATTGCTCATATATGTCCTGTTTTTATCGCGTTCTCTTCCTACCCCCTTTACGCACGCACGCACACGCACACACACACACACACACACACACACACACACACACACACACACACCATCCCCCCCACCCCCCCACCCAAACATCTACCTCGTTAAAAAGCAAAAAAATGAAAAAAACAGTAATAGCCCAACATCAATCAGGTAAATTATAACAGGTGGAGTTAATTACATGCAAATGAGGCTGAGCAGGTGAGTCGCAGGTAAAGAGTCAAGGTGAGGAGCCTAAACGAGCTAATTAATGCGAACCAGGTGCTCAGGGTAAGGCGATTTGGGGTGTAATGGCTGTCAAGGTCGTTATGTTACCTGGCGGGATGTGTTGTTTTCAGCTGGGGTTGTTGTTGTTGTTGTTGGTGGTGGTGGTGGTGGTGGTGTTTTTGTTGTTGTTGTTGTTGGTGGTGGTGGTGGTGGTGGTGTTTTTGTTGTTGTTGTTGTTCTTTTATTGTTGTTTTGTTGTTGTTTTGTTGTTTTGTTATTGTTGTTGTTGTTACTATTTATTTATTTGTTTTTTTTTATTACTGTATTTCTATATATGAGCTTTTTTCTTCCTATTATTTTTTTTTTTTTACTTTTATTAATTCACCGACATCGCTCTCTCTTTTTTTCCTCCTATTCCATGCCTTATTTTCTTTTTTTTTCCTTTTTCTTTTACTTTTTTTCCAGTTTCTTAATATGACCTTTTTTTCATTTTTTCCTATTATTATTTTTTATTCCTTCATTGTCACCTTTCACTTTTTTCCTTCTTTTCTACGTTTTCTCTTCTCTTCTTTCTATTCCCTCTTTTCCTTTTAACTTATTTTTTCCGGTTTCTTTACTTCCTTTCTCTGATCGTTTGCCTTCTTCCTCCATCCTCACTCTCTCCTTCTTTCACTTTTCCTCCATTTTTCTTTCTATCTATTCTTTCTTAGGAGTTTAAGTAGTAGTAGTAGTAGTAGTAGTAGTAGTAGTACATGTAGTAGTAGTAGTTGTATATGTAGTAGTATATGTAGTAGCAGTAGTAGTAGTAGTAGTAGTAGTAGTAGTAGTAGTAGTAGTAATAGTAGTAGTAGTAGTAGTAGTAGTAGTAGTAGTATCAATAATAATAACAACAACTTTCCTGCCCTCCTATTGGTCAGTCTGGCTATGACGTCACCAGGTGTATCGCAGCGCTCACCTTACCTGGAAAAAGAGAGAGAGAGATAATGCAAAGGTTAACTGGGGGGGAAAAAATAACAAGAAAAAATAAACAAGAACAAGAAAACAACAAAAAAAAACAATAACCATAAAAATAACAAAAGAAAATAATAATAAATGTTTTTGCTACTTATATCACTATTTTTTATTGTTTTTTTTTTATTTATGGTTATAGTGTAGATACTTATAGTCTTCTTCTTCTTCCTCCTCCTCCTCCTCTTCCTCTTCCACAGCCTCATCACAATCATTCTTTTCCTCCTCCTCTACACGATAACAAAGAACGAACACAATAACACACATCACCGGCCTGTCACACACACACACACACACACACACACACACACACACACACGAGGAGGACGAGGAGGAGGAGGAACTCAAAACCACCACCTGTTCTCCTATTCCTCCTCTTCGTCCTCCTCCTTCCTTCCTTCCTTCCTATCTTTCTACCTTTCCTCCATTTTTTTCTTCTCTGATTCTTCTTTCCTCCGTCTCTTCCTCTTTCTGTATTCCTATTTCTCCTTTTTTATTTTTGTTTTGCTTGTTATTCTTTTTTCGTTTTCCTCTTCCTGTATCTTCATTTTTTCCTCCTCCTTTCATTCTTCTCTTTCTTCGTCTTTCACACACACACACACACACACACACACACACACACACACACACAATCACACACACATACATACACACACACACACAAATACCTATATATTCGTTCCCATTGACCAGCAACACACACACACACACACACACACACACACACACACACACACTCGTAAAAAGGGAGGACTGAGAAGAGGAAAAAAGAGAAAGAGAAAGAAAAAACCGCGGGATATAAAGAGAAATCATAACCGTAAATCAAAGAAAAGAAAAGGAGAAAAAGGGTTGGAAAATGGAAGAAGTGGAGGAGGGAAAGAGTTGACGAATAAAGAGAGATAGAGATAAAGAAAGAATATGCAAGAACTAAAAAACAAACAGGAATAACAAAAACAGAGAAAAACAAATCAAAACAAACACACGAATAGAAGTAAACAAGACAAAATGACAAAACAAAACAAGCAGGTTGAAAAAAAAGATATAAAAAAACAGTGAAGTAAACAAGACAGAATACAAAGAAAACAAAAGAAACAAAACAAGACAAACAAATAAGAAGTAAAAACAAAGGAAAAACAACAAAACAAACACACAAACAAAGAAGTAAACAAGACAAAACGAAACAAACAAAAACAAGGAATGGTAAAGTAAAACAAGACAACAAACACAAACACACAAAAAGTAAACAAGACAAAAAACAACACAAAAGCAAAACAAAACAAACAGGAACCAAAAAAAAATACAAACACGCAACACAAACAAACAAACAAACAAACAAGTGATAAAAATTCCAAAACAACAAAAGGAGAGAAGTAACGCAATGTGAGAGAGAGAGAGAGAGAGAGAGAGAGAGAGAGAGAGAGAGAGAGAGAGAGAGAGAGAGAGAGAGAGAGAGAGAGAGAGAGAGAGAACTACGTAGGAGGGGTGATGAAGTTACTGGATAAAAGAGGGGAAGGGGAGAGAGAGGAGAGGAAGAGGAAGAGGCAGAGAAAGAGAGAGTAGGGAATGAAGGGAAAAAAGAAGAAATGAATAAACAGGAGAATAGAGAAACAGGAGACAGGAGGAAACTAGATAAAAGGAGGAGAGGGAGAGAGAGGAACAAATGAAGGAATAAAGATAAAAAGAAAGGAGAGAGGGAGAGAGAGAATAGAAGGAAGGAATAGAAAGAGAAATAGAATAACCAAGGAAATGAAGGACAGGGGAGGAAAGGGGAAGAGAAAAAGGAGACAAAAGGAGGAAAGGAGAAGGAAAATGATGGAGGAAAGAAAGGAGAGAAGGAAGGAGAAGAAACAAAGCTAAATGGAAGAAAGAAAGAGAAAAGGGAGAATGAGGGTGAAGGAAGGGAGGAAAGAGGAAACGGAAACAAAGAAAAGGGAATAAGATAAAAAAGAAAAGGGAGAAGAGGAGGAAGAGAAAAGGGAAAATAGGGTGAAGGAGTGATAAATGGGGGAAGAGAGAGAGAGAGAGAGAGAGAGAGAGAGAGAGAGAGAGAGAGAGAGAGAGAGAGAGAGAGAGAGAGAGAGACAGCAGGTGACGATGAGAGGAAGAAAAAAAGGAAAAAAAAAAGGAAAGGACAAACAAATAAATTACGGAAAGGAGAAAAAAAATAGCGCGGCACTCGGCGAATTTTTATCAGACGGGAAGCAAAAGTGAAGGAAAATGAGCGAATATGAGCGAGGGAATGTGACGGCGGCGGTGAGGCGGGACGGAACGGGACGGGATGGGACGGGACGGGACGGGACGGGACGGGACGGGACGGGACGGGACGGGACGGGACGGGACGGGACGGGACGGGACGGGACGGGGCGGGACGGGACGGGACGGGACGGGACGGGAAAATGAGACCAAAATGCGAGGGAACGAAAGGGAAAATAAAACTAAAAAATACAAGAAAACAAAAACAAAAAAAAAACAAAAAAAATCACTCCAAAAATGAGAAAACAATGAAAGGAAAAGTACAAGGGAGGAAAGGGAAAGAGAATAAGGAGACAAACAGGAAAAGAGAAGGAAAATGGAGGAGGAAAGAAAGAGGAAAAGGAAGAGAAGGAAGGAGAAATAAATAGAAAAGGAAAAGGGGAAAATGAGTGAAGGAAAAGAAAAACGAAACAAAAAAATAAAACAAATAAAACAAAAATCAGACCAATATATGAAAAAACAGAAATCGATAAATAAGACAAACAAAAAAAAAGAGAAAATGAAAGGAAAATAAATCCAAAAAATACACGTCCGATAAAAAAAAAACGAACAAAACACGAGAAAACAAAACAAATAAATACAAATCAAAATCAAAATACGTGAAAACAGAAAATAAAAAAATTAAATCAGACAAACAATACAAGGCAAAAAAAAATAGATGAAATGCGAGAAAAAGTTACTGAAAAAAATAAGGTCAAACTAAAATACATGAAACAAACAAAATGACCAAAAATTGCGGGGAAACTAAAAAAAAAAAAAAAAAAATCAAGGTCGGATGGGGAAGAAGAGAAAGTAGTGAAGAGGGGACGAAGATAAAGAGGGCGGGGTAGGAGGAGGAGGGAAGAAGGAATGAGGGAGGGGGAGGAGAGGAAGAAAGAATGAGGGAGGGGGAGAAGAGGAGGAAGGAATGAGGGAGGGGGGAGAAGAGGAGCAAGGGAGAAGGAATGAGGGAGGGGGGAGAAGAGGAGGGAGAAGGAAGGAGGGAGGGGGAGAAGAGGAGGAGGGGAGAAGGAATGAGGGAGGGGGGAGAAGAGGAGGGAGAAGGAAAGAGGGAGGGGGAGAAGAGGAGGAGGGGAGAAGGAATGAGGGAGGGGGGAGAAGAGGAGGGAGAAGGAAGGAGGGAGGGGGAGAAGAGGAGGAAGGAAGAAGAGAAGAGGGAGGTGGGAGAAGGTAAGGAGGGGAGGAAAAAAGGGAACGAGGTGAAAGGGAGAGAAACAAGGTAGGAGGGAAAAAAAAGTAATGGTGGGAGGAAAGAAGAAGAGGAGGAGGAGGAGGAGGAGGAGGAGGAGGAGGAGGGGAGAAAAATAGGTGAAGAAATAACAGTAAGGGAGGGAGGGAAGAATGGGAGAAGTAAAAAGGAAATAAGAGGAAGAAGGAAAGAATGGGAGAGGAGGAAAGAAGGGAAGAAGAGGAAAACAGGTAAGGAAAAGGAGGAAAAGAGGAGGGAGAAGGAGGAGCAAGGGGAAGGAGGAAGGGAAGGGAAGGAAAAAATGGAGGGAAGGAATTGGGAGAAGGAAAGAAGGGAGTAGGAGGAAAAAATGAAGAGGAAAGGAGGGAAAGGAAGGTAAGGGGGAGAGGAGGAAAGAAAGGGAGGTAAGGGGGAGAGAAGGAAAGACAACGAGGAGGAAGGGAGGGAAAGAAAGGGAGGTAAAGGAGGAGAGAAGTGGAAAGAAATGAAGAAGGGAAGAAGATGGGAAGAGGAAAACAGATAAGGAAGAGGAGGAAAAAGGGAAGCAGAAGGAAAGAGGAATGAGGTAACAAATGAGAGGAAAGGGGAAACAAAGACGGGGAAAGGGAGGAGAGAAAGAAGGGGAAGGGAAAAAAAAAGGTCAGGGGGGGGTACGAGTGGGGGGGGGGAGGTAAAAAGGGGGGAGAGGGGGTGGGGTGACATAACGGGGCAGGTGAAGAAATAATCCCCAGGGGCGTTTAAGTCAGGTGTTACATCAGGTGTGTGGAGGAACCAGGTAATGAGACGGGAGGGTTACAGGTGACGTGATTAGACCCCCCCTCCACCCCCCTCTCTCTCTCTCGTGGTTATGTTTGTAATTCTCTCGTTTTGTTTTGTTTTCATCTTTTTATTTTTCTCTGTTTTATTCCTTCTGTATCTTCCTTCATCCCCTCTCTCTCTCTCTCTCTCTCTCAATGCTAATATTTCTCTCTCTTTAATCTCACTTTTTTCACCTCAGTTTATTGTTCCCGTTGTCGATGAGGATGTTTAATCAGTCTCTCTCTCTCTCTCTCTCTCACAACCATTTCATTTCTAGTCCATTTTTTCTCCTTTTCATTTACTTTAATTTTTTCTTCCTTTTCTTCCTTTTCACATTTTCTTTAATTTAGTTTTTCCTCTCCTTCGTGATATTTTCTTCTAAACTAACGGAAAACTGCCAAGGCGTATCTCTCTCTCTCACCACATAAAAATAAAACTTTCACATTTTATTATTTTTTCTTCACGTGTATTGCCAGAACAAAAAAAAGACAATACATAAAAAAATACACTAACTATGTCAAACTTCGTCATCTCTCTCTCAAAAACTATTTATATGACGATGTGGCAAGAAAAGCAGATGCAACCAAACAACCAATCAATTTTAACCAATCAAACAAGCAAGTAAACAACCAATCAACCAAAAAGACAATCAATCTCTTTACTAATCATCCAAACACCCAAACAACCAAATTATTTGTCTCCTAATTATCCAAACAATCAACAAATCAATCACCTGAAACAATTAACCAAAGAACCAAGCAATCTCAAAGAATCAAAATCACTCAACCAATCCACCGATGAATAAATCAAATAAACAATCAACCAAAAAAATGTCAACCTTAAGTAGCTAAACAACCAATCAATCTCCACCTCAACCAAACAAACGTCAGATCAATCTCTCAAACAACCAAACAATCTCCATCTCAACCAAACAAACGCCCGATCATCTCTCAAACAACCAATCAATCTCCATCTCAACCAAACAAACGCCCAATCAATCTCTCAAACAACCAATCAATCTCCATCTCAACCAAACAAACGCCCAATCAATCTCTCAAACAACCAATCAATCTCCATCTCAACCAACCAAACAAACACCCAATCAATCCCACAAATAACCTTTCAACCAAATAAATGACAAAAAAAAACTAAGTAATCAATCAACCAAACAACCACTCTGAAAAAAAAAAAAAAACTTCCCAATCAATCTCAACCTCGACGTGGCAACACTGCACAAACCAATCAGTGGCGTCGAGACTGATCTGGCATCACTGGTGACAATCCGCGCAAAAAGTCCCTCCCTCGCATCCCGTTTTCTATGCTTATATAATTTTTCAACATTTTTTATTTATTTTTTTATGCTTTACTCATTCGTTCATCAAGGGGGGAGCCGCTGTTCTGGTAATACTGATGACAAACCAGAACAAAAGTAATTACTCTTTCCATTCGCAAATACTTTTTTTTTTTTTCAAGTATTTTTAACTCTTCTTTATCGTGTTTTGATCTCAGTTTTCTCTTTTTGTTTTAGACTTCTTGCATTTCGGCTCGTTTGATATTCATTTCATTAATTTTGTATCGCTCATCTTATTTTTTATTTCGTATTTTGATCGTATTTGTGGGTTGTTGTTTTTTGTCAAGAATTTCGGTTCGTTTTTTTTGTTTCATTTGTAGCTCTGTATAACCTCCTTATTCACTATTTTGTGTTTTCTTTCTTATTTTTTTCGTATTTTGATCTTAGCTTCTTTTCATTTTTTTGTCAAGAATTTCGGTTCGTTTTTTTGGTTTCATTTGTAGCTCTGAATACTCTCCTTATTCATGATCTATATTGCGTTTTCTTTCGATTGGTAACACTGGTGAACAATTACTCCGTCATTCTTTATTATTTTTTTCGTTTTTTTTCCATTTGGTTATATATTAGTTTGTATATATTTTTTCCTAACAGTGATGGCGTGCCACAATAAAATTAATCACTCTTTCGAGTCTTTGCAATATTTTTTTGTATATTTTACATTTGATATTATTTTCGTATTTTTCGCTTTTTTATATATATATTTGCATATTAATTTGTATTCTCTTTTATTTGGTAACACTGATGAACCACAACAAAATTAATTACTTGCATTTTTTAATACTATATTTTCCATTCTTTCTGATTATTTTTTTGTGTATTTTTTTCCTTTGGTTATTATAATTTTGTATTTTTTTCATTTGTTACCACTGATGACGAAATCACCAAAATCAATTACTCTTTCCACTCTTTTTAATAATGTTTCTTTTTAGTTTTATTCCGTTTGTTTGTATTTAACCCTCAGACGGCGGTGGAACTCTATACAGACGGTCCAGAATTCAGTCAGTCAGTTTTGTATGGCAGAAATATAACAACACTTCCAGACTGCGGTAGAATCTATATAAAGACGATACCGTAGTTAAAACACCACTTATGCGGCGTAACTACGTATATTTACTGAGGTCCTAAGGTTGGCAGTGACCATGGTCGGTATTGTACGACACTTTCGCTCCTCACATCAGCCATTTTTAAAGGTCAAAGAGATGATCAATCGGGTTCTAATAAGTGTTTCTTCAGGTTCATGGTACAGAGGAAGGGTCAAACTACCACCAGGGTCATAAAACTACTCATGGAAATGCTCACAACTCCTATGAAAGCCTTGTCAAATATGTGTTTCTTAGGTCCATGGTACAGAGGAAGGGTCAAACTACCACCAGGGTCATAAAACTACTCCTGGAAATGCTCACAACTCCTATGAAAGTCTTGTCAAATATGTGTTTCTTAGGTTCATGGTACAGAAGGGTCAAACTACCACCAGGGTCATAAAACTACTCATGGAAATGCTCACAACTCCTATGAAAGCCTTGTCAAATATGTGTTTCTTCAGGTCCATGGTACAGAAGAAGGGTCAAACTACCACCAGGGTCATAAAACTACTCCTGGAAATGCCCACAACTCCTACGAAAGCCTTGTCAAATATGTGAACTTGGGCGACGAAATGTTTAGTAATACGGCCATATATATAGACCATTCATTTTTTGGGGGGCTACTCTTTAAATACTGCCGCCGTCTTAGCGTTAAAGGTAAAATTGGACACATACGCTATAACTGTCTGTCTCCTTTATAGCTTATTGCCAACTTTATTTTTTCTGATAATATCCCACGCACTTGCACTTATTTTTATCTGGTAACAATGTATATCCTTCCTTTTACATATTTCTGTTTATTTCATTTTATTCTGGTAACACTACGCGTCTGACCCATCCCGTCCCCCCATGACACCCTATCCGCCAATCACCGCTCGTCCGTATCTGGTAACATTGTGATCTGAAGGAACGTACCAACAAATACACAAAAAAATAGGAGGAAAACAAAAGGGAAAAAAGTTACCAGTGAAAATATGGAAAACGAACAAGAAAAATGTGAGGAAAAAGGGAGAAAAGGTTATAAGAGAAAGTAAATGGAAAAGAAAAAATAAGAAAAAAAAGGAAAAAGTCGTGTATATAAGATTAATAGATAAAGAAAACATAAGAGGAAGAGAAAATAGAGAACAGGTATAAGGGATGGTGAAGGGAAAAAGAAGTGTATGAAGTATGAAAACAAGGAAAAGGGAAAAGGGAAAAATAAATGAGACGATAACCGTAAAAATAAGAACAAATGCAGGAAATAAACAAAAATAAAGGGAGATCAAGAAAGAAATAAGATGAAAACAATAACGAATAAATAAGCATGAAAATTAGAAAACAAAAGTGGAAATACGGAAAATGGAGAATGAAGAGAAAAAACAATAGAAGAATGTGATAAGTTAAAAATACAAAAAGTGAACGTAAATAATGAGAAATAAAGATTGAAAGGAAAAAATAAAACAAATAAGTGGCTGCAGTATAACAGAAAAAAGTAAAAGGTTATGAGAAAAAGAAATGAAGGTTAAAAATGAATATGGCAGTAAAATAAATAAAAAAGATAAAAAAATAGCACAACAGCGGTAAAAATCAAGGCAATGGAGAGAGGGATAAAAGGTAAAAGAAAAATGATAAACGGTTCTGTACAATAAAAGGGAGGTGAACAATGGTATAAAAAACAAACACGGGAAAATGTAGAAATGAGAAAAAAGACAGGGATAAAAAATAAGGATGATAAAAACTGGTGGAAAGAAGATGAAAGTAGGTGAAAAAAGACGAAGAATGGTGGAAAAAACGAAGGAGGAATGATAAGAAACCACATTAAAAGCGAAAGGTACAAAAATTCATGTGGTATTTAAAAGCGTAAAAAAAAAAAAAAAAAAACATTGACCAGAAAAAAAACATGAATACCTAAAAAACTTAAAAAATAGATAAGAAAAAAAAGATAGAAGAAAAAATATATATTAATGGAAGTAAACAAAAAAACAAAACAAAGAATAACAAAAAATTTAGGAAAAAAAACAGAGTGAAAAACAGCCTAATAGTAATCAAAGCAAAACACATAGATAAAAAACTAAAAAATAAACTGATCAATTCCGAGGAAACAAAAACAAGACAAAAAAACTGACAATGAAAAAAAGACAAAAAAAAAAAAAAAAAAAAAGTACAGAAGAAAAAAATATATCAACGAAAATAAACAAAAAATGAAAACAAAACAAAGAATAGCAAA
This sequence comes from Eriocheir sinensis, assembly GCF_024679095.1. Classification (NCBI taxonomy): domain Eukaryota; kingdom Metazoa; phylum Arthropoda; class Malacostraca; order Decapoda; family Varunidae; genus Eriocheir; species Eriocheir sinensis. The sequence continues at coordinate 5,357,902 of NC_066558.1, forward strand.
ATACAAACAGGAAAAAAAAAAAAAGAGACGTAGACACAACAGATGGGTGAAAACAAACAGCATATTAACCATACCAAAAAAAAAAGAAAAAAATATTCATCCAGAGAAAACAAAACAAAACAAACAAAAAACATATGAAGACAATGGAAAGGAAACAGATAGATACATGATAGCAGGTAATGAGAGAGAGAGAGAGAGAGAGAGAGAGAGAGAGAGAGAGAGAGAGAGAGAGAGAGAGAGAGAGAGAGAGGGGAGACTAAAGTAATAATTATGACAAACAAAAGCAATTATAACAGAAAATAAAAGCATAATAGGAACTTAGGCCAAAAAACAATAACAATAATAACAATAACGACAACAACAGCACATGGCACTCCAGTCTGGTAACAGTGCCATAAATCCACATCCAATGACTCCAATATGGCAACAATGACAGACAGAACAAATAAACTCGTAATGCATAATAATAAAACAGAGCACGTGATAAATACAAATGTGTGTGTGTGTGTGTGTGTGTGTGTGTGTGTGTGTGTGTGTGTGTGTGTGTGTGTGTGTACGGCCTTGCTGCCTCTCTACACATGGGAAAGGGCGTCCGTGTGTGTGTGTGTGTGTGTGTGTGTGTGTGTGTGTGTGTGTGTGTGTGTGTGTGTGTGTGTGTGTGTGTGTGTGTGTGTGTGTGCGTAAAACTCATTAAAACAGGGACATTAAATCATTGCAACACGGCAACGCGATGGAACAAACGGCGAACCTGTTAAAAAAAAAAAAATGCGAAAAAAAAACTGAAAAAATTAAGCCAGAAAACATTAACACAAAAAATAAATAAAAATAAAATAAAGTGAATGAAGCACAACTCACTAAATAAAAACAAATAAATAACAATAACAAAATAAGGGGAGATAATGGATAATAACGATAGGTAACATACACAGGTAACAAATATACGGTACCATTAAGAGGAAAAAAATATTCCTAAGTCACGGCGAATCCATTGAAATAAGAAATAATGACAGTAATTACTCGAACCATTATTAAAAGAAGTGACCCTATATTAAAAGGACAATTAATAATAAATACGTATCATTAAAAGACAGAGAATATAAAGTGTACAAATAAGAATGAAAAAGTTATGGATTAAAAATGTATAAAGAAAAACTGAATAAGGTGAAAACAGTAGAAATAAACGAAGGCAAAAAGCTAAAATGAATAACCAGAATGAGAGACAAATTAACTAAAGCTAAAATAAACGAAAAGGCAAAATGATAACTGTTCTTGGTTTTGTTAGGTTAGGTTAGGTTTGTGTTATATTCACACACATAAAAGCCACAAACACATAACGAAAATCAACACAGAAACACCTCACTCTGTTACGTATTAAGTC
>NC_066558.1:5369279-5371779 GCF_024679095.1 Eriocheir sinensis
ATTGTCTTATTGTATTGTATTGTCTTATTGTATTGTATTGTCTTAGTGTATTGTATTGTCTTATTGTATTGTATTGTCTTAGTGTATTGTATTGTCTTATTGTATTGTAAGATTGAGAACGTAAGTCTTATTCTAACACCCACTAAGACTTGACGGGTTAATCTTGGAAATGTGACAAGGAAGGAATGCACAAAGAAAGAAAGAAATGTACTGAAGATAATGATAAAAGATAGACATTGATTTTTTTTTGGCAGCAAAGGAGACATAGATATAGATAGATAGATAGATAGATAGATAGACAGATAGATTAGTAGTATAAACAAACATGAGTAGAGTTAAGAATATTTGAACTTATTTGTTTTGTATTCCTTTCTTTCTTTCCTTCCTTCCTTCTTTATTCATTGATGTGTCTGTCAGATAAATATAGATAAATAGATAGATAGATAGATAGATACATTAGTAGTATAAACAAACATGAATATAGTTAAGAATATGTGAACTTATTTGTTTTGTATTCATTTCCTTCTTTCCTTCTTATTCATTGATGTGTCTGTCAGATAAATATAGATAAATAGATAGATAGATAGATAGATACATTAGTAGTATAAACAAACATGAGTAGAGTTAAGAATATTTGAACTTATTTGTTTTGTATTCCTTTCTTTCTTTCCTTCCTTCTTTCTTTATTCATTTATGTGTCTGTCAGATAAATATAGATAAATAGATAGATAGATAGATAGATACATTAGTAGTATAAACAAACATGAATATAGTTAAGAATGAGAACTTATTTGATTTGTATTCCTTTTTTTTCTTTCCTTCCTTCTTTCTTTATTCATTTATGTGTTTGTCAGATAAATATAGATAAATAGATAGACAGATAGATAAAGATGCAGATAAAGAGAGATTAATAAGAGAGAAATACACAAGAAGGAAGTATTGATGACAAGCAGATATAAAAGACTGACAGATAGAGATAAGTATAGCTAAACAGATAGACAGGGATGAATAGATACAGACAAACGGACAGACAGATAAGGACATAAATAGACAGATCGATAGACAGAAAACAGATAGACAGAGATGAATAGATACAGACAAACGGACAGATAAATAAGGACATAAATAGACAGATCGATAGACAGACAAATGGATAGTTACAATGCCACCAGAAATTGACCTCTCTTTTGGCTACTTTATACTTTACACTTTTAAGGGAGAGGTGAGTAGCGGGCTTTTTATTATTTTTTTTTTTTTACTGTGTTGCCCTTGAGCCGTATCCTTTGATGTAAAGAGAGAGAGAGAGAGAGAGAGAGAGAGAGAGAGAGAGAGAGAGAGAGAGAGAGAGAGAGAGAGAGAGAGAGAGAGAGAGAAAAAAAATATACACAATAGATGCAAAAATATGAATGGATAGACAGACGAGTAATTATGAGTCAAGCGCAGAGAGATTAACAGTTATAAACAAACAAAAACAATTAAATTAACGAGCAAATAAATAATGAATGAATGAATACCACGTTCAAATAAGACAAACAGCGACAAAATTTAATAGCCGCCTCTTCCCCTCTCCCCTTCCTCCCCTCCCCCTTCCCTTTCCTCCCTTCCCCTATTCCCTGATCACCCCGTCACTCTTCCTCCCCTTTCCTTCCTCTCCCTTCCCTTCCCCTTCCTCCCCTCCCCCATTCCCTCATCACCCTATCCCTCTCCCTTCCCCTTCCTCCCCTTTCCCTCATCACCCTATCCCTATTCCTCCTCTCCCTTTCCGTTCCATTCCTACCTCCCATTTCCCCTTTCCCTCCCCCATTTCCCCTTTCCCTCCCCCACTTCCCCTCCTTCCCTTCCTTCTCCCTCCCCTCTTCTTTCCTCCTTTCCTCCTCTCCCTACTCCTCCTCCACATCCACATCCCTTCCCTTCCTTCTCCCTCCCCTAACTCCCCCTTTCCCTCCCCTCTTCCACTTTTCCCTCCCCTCTCTCTCCTTTCCTCCCACTTCCCACCCATCCTTTCCCTCCCTCTCTACTCCTCCTCCACATCCCTTCCCTTCCTTCTCCCTCCTCTAACTTCCCCAGTCCCTTCTCTCTCCCCCCCTTCCTCCTCCTCCTCCTCCACATCCCTTCCCTTCCTTCTCCTCCCTAACTTCCTCCTCCTCCTCCTTCCCCCCCCCCTCACAAAACCATAACCTTAACAATAATAATACTACAACAATATCATCATTTCAACACTAATTAAATTTTTCGCCCCCTCACAACTATCAATCTTTTTTGCATAATTAAGAGCCGCCAACGCCCCTCCCCCCCCCTGCTCCCCCTTGCCACCTCCTTCCCCTCCCCCCCCCCCTCCCCGCAGCCGCCGCCGAGTCACGTGACCAGCCAACGAAACATTATATGAATCGGTTTCGAGGCTCCGAGACTTGAATGGAGGTTTTTATTTTATTTTATTTTTTTACAGACCTATTTTACTTTTTTCCTTTAAGTTTTAAATTTAATTCGTATTTTTTATTGC
>NC_066558.1:5374279-5386779 GCF_024679095.1 Eriocheir sinensis
GGAGGCTTGAGTGAACACCAACCATCGATTCCACCCTCAGTCTTTTGGCGCCTCGCTACCTCCCCACCTGCCCTTCACCTCATCCTAATTGCTCTCCCTACCTGAACTCCGATTACAACCACCACCACCACTACCACTACTACTATTACTACTACTACTACTACTACTACTACTATTACTACTACATTACTGTTTCTCTTCTTCCTACTCCTACTATTAATACTTCTCTCCTTCTCTCGTTTCTTCCTTCTTTCCTCCTTCTAACAACGTAACTTAACCTAACCTAACCTAACCTTCCTTCCTTCATTCATTCATTCATCCACTACACTGCCTTCACTATTACCTCCAATATTAACGTAACCTAACCTTCCTTCCTTCCTTCCTTCATTCATTCATCCACTACACTGCCTTCACTACTACCGCCAATATTATTACTTCTTTCCTTCTCTTGTTTCTTCCTTCTTTCCTCCTGCTAACCTAACCTAACCTTCCTTCCTTCATTCATTCATTCATCCACTACACTGCCTTCACTACTACCTCCAATATTATTAATTCTTTCCTTCTCTTGTTTCTTCCTTCTTTCCTCCTTCTAACTTAACCTAACCTAACCTTCCTTCCTTCCTTCCTTCGTTTCTTCATTCATCCACTCCTTCCTTCCTTCCTTACTTGCTTATTTACTTAACCTTTCTTTCTTTCTTTCTTCCTTCCTCCTTCTAACTTAACCTAACTTAACCTTCCTTCCTTCGTTTCTTCATTAATCCACTCCTTCCTTTCTTACTTATTTACTTAACCTTTCTTTCTTTATTTCATCCTTCCTTCCTCTTTTCTCTCTTACTCAGAAGAAAAACTGGAAACAAAAAATAAACAGAAAATCTATAAAAAAAATAAAATAAAATAAAACAAAAAAACGAAACTGCAAAACCACAAAAAGTAAAAGAGATCTACTACTACTACTACTACCACTACTACTACTACTACCACTGCTACCACCACTACTATTACTACTACTGCAGATAACGAGGCATTAAATCGTTACCAAATCCAAAGCTTCGACCTGGTAAGCAAATTTAAGCCGGGCAGGAAAAGCAGTGTTGCCAGAAATATAATACCCCCTTCCTCTCTCTCTCTGTGTGTGTGTGTGTGTGTGTGTGTGTGCTCTTTCGACAATTTTAAACACACCCACAATCACATACACACAAACAATAACAACAATGAAAACAACACAAACGCAAATAAACATACGTAATAAAACAAACACACAAACAAGTAACAACAACAAAGAAAACAGCGACACAAACAGACAATCACAAACAATAACAACAACACAAACACGAAAGAAGATACAACACACACACACACACACACACACACACACACACACACACACCAATAACAAGTCACAAAAAAATACTTAAGTGCCCCCCAACGAAACCCAAAAAGAAAACGAGATATACACACAATTTGCAACGACCAGGAACCAAAAAAAAACCCACAAAAACAAAACAAAACAAAACAAACACACACACACACACACACACACACACACACACACACACACACACACACACACAAATAAAGACACAAATGAGCGCCAATATATTCAATTAGGGCCCGGCAGGTGTTTGGGGGGAATTAATAACGCAGGTGTTGGCGAGGCACAGGTAACACACGGACGCACAATCGCCTTCCAATAAATACATAAATAAATAAATAAATGAATTAATAAATGAATAAATAAACAAATACTGGAGGTCATATTTGTTGCTCTTTGAAATACGATATGCGGTAAAGTCAGGTGAGAACAGGTTAATTTGCCTCCAATAAATGAATGAATAAAGAAAAAGAAAGAAAGAAAGAAAGAGAAAGAGAAGTGAATATATAAGTGGTAAAGGTTATATTTGTTGCTCTGTGAAAGATTGTGAGTAATAAAGTTAGGTGAATACAGGTTAATTTGCCTTACACTAAATGAATGAATAAAGAAAAAGAGAATGAAAAGAAAGAAAGAAAGAAAGAAAGAAAGAAGTGAATATATAAGTGGTAAAGGTTATATTTGTTGCTCTGTGAAAGATTGTGAGTAATAAAGTTAGGTGAATACAGGTTCATTTGCCTTACAATAGAGAAATTAATAAAGAAAGAGAGGAAGAAAGAGAGAGAGAACTGAATATATAAGTGGTTAAGGTTATATTTGTTGCTCTGTGAAAGATTTTGAGTTATAATTTGCCTTACAACAGAGAAATTAAGAAAGAAAGAAAGAAAGAAAAAAAGTTATAAGTAGTGAAGGTCATATCCGTTGCGGTGAAATATGAAAAGAAGTAAAAATCAAGGTGAAAGAAAATTAATGGCCAGGTGAGCGCAGGTAAACTTAATCAACTAATAAAATACAAAATAAAAATAAATAAATAACCAAACAATTAAAGATCATATTGGCTGGCTCAACAAAAGACGCAAAAAGGGGCTATAGGAGTGTCAGTAGTCAGGGGAAACTAGAGAAAATTAGACTTCCAAAAAAATCATAAATAAATAAATACAAGTTCATAAATAAATACAAGTTCATAAATAAATACAAGTTCATTTTTCTTTCTAAATTTGTTGCTTCTCGGTAAGGAGCAGTAAGTAGCGGGCTTTTTTTTTTTTCCATTATTGTTTTCTTTTTTTACGCCCTTGCACTGTGTCCGCTGCTGTAAAAAAAAAAATAGCGATAAAAATACAAGGGCGATTATACAAGCGAAAGATTATAATGAAACCTGCAAATATATCCCCACGCAAGACAGACAACTGAGGAAATGTCATAGTAAGCATTATAGCCTATTTGTTGCTACTCCGTGAAATACCATAAAAAGTAAAAATTGTCAGGTAAACGCAGGTAAATATATGCCCGGACAAAATACAGCTAACAGCCTTCAAGTAAATTCGTGTCATATTATTGTGTTAGTATGTTTGTTGCTGCTGTTTTATGGAAGAAGGAGTAAAAACGACGAAATAATATCAGTAGTCAGGTGAGGACAGGTAAATATTTAAAGGTGTATCTAATTTGTACCGACTCAGCAGTATCATAAACCGAAATTAACTTGATAAACAGGAGAAAGGAAGGAAGGAAGAAGGGACGGGGGGGAGGGGAGGAAGCAAGAATGAAGGAGGAAAGAGGAAGGGACTGGAGGTAGTAAGAAAGAAAGGAAGGAGGAATGAAGAAGGGATACGAGGGAGGAAGGGAGAAAGGAAGGAGGAATGAACGGAACGGGAAGAATGGAAGGAGGAATGAAGAAGGGACAGGAGGGAGGAAGGGAGAAAGGAAGGAGGAATGAACGGAACGGGAAGAATGGAAGGAGGAATGAAGAAGGGACAGGAGGGAGGAAGGTAGAAAGGAAGGAGGAATGAACGGAACGGGAAGAATGGAAGGAGGAATGAAGAAGGGACAGGAGGGAGGAAGGGAGAAAGGAAGGAGGAATGAACGGAACGGGAAGAATGGAAGGAGGAATGAAGAAGGGACAGGAGGGAGGAAGGGAGAAAGGAAGGAGGAATGAACGGAACGGGAAGAATGGAAGGAGGAATGAAGAAGGGACAGGAGGGAGGAAGTAAGAATGGAAGGAGAAAAGAGGAAGGGACAGGAGAGAAGATGCAAAAAGGAAGGAAGAAGAAAGAAAAGAAATAAGGAGGGTATTACAATGAATCTGTGCTTTAGAATGTCGATAAATAAATAAGATAAAGGAAAGGAAGAAAGGTATAACAAATCACACACACACATACACACACACGGAATCACATACAAACAGACAAAAACAACAGTGAAAACAACATGACACTCACACAGACAAAGGATGGAGTAAAAAAAGAAAGAACGAAAAGAAAAAGAAATAGCGATGGTCATATATACGAATTTGTGCTTGAGATCAATAGGAGAAAAAAGTGAAAGTATTTTGCCATCAACAGACCAGCCAGGTGTAAAATTGATAGGTAAAAAGACCCTTCGATGAATTAGTAAGTAAATCAAGATCTTTGTAGTGTATAAGAGGATAATATCGATCACTGTATTGACGTATTAGAGAAAAAAAAAGGTGTTGTATTTTAAGTGAAAGAAATACTAAGCTCCTTGTGTTGTGTAAGTAAATAAATGTATAAAGATTTTTGTGTTTTTTTATATTGCGTTAGTAAATAAATGAATAAAAATCTTTGTGTTTTTATATAAGTTAATACAGACTTTTGCGTTTATTACATTATGGAGTTGCTCTGAAATAATTAAAAGGAAAAGGATGCCTAATTACCCTAATCCTCAGGTGACCCACGCAACAGGTAAGTGCCCTTTTATTGTGTTGGGTGTGTACTCAGCAACACTAATACGAGAAAAGTGGTTGATTAGTGTTGTGCTCAGGTGGAAAATTAATTATCTCAGTGTTGTATTAAATGTGTACCTTGAAATATAATGGAAGAAAAATGCGAATTCCTTGTGACATAGAGGAATCGTTAGAGAATGAATGGATAGATATTGGTCTTGGATAAATAGGAAGATAGATAGAGAATAAATTTATGGATAGATAATTGGTCTTGGATAAATAGGAAGATACATAGAGAATAAATTTATGGATAGATAATTGGTCTTGGATAAATAGGAAGATAGATAGAGAATAAATTTATGGATAGATAATTGGTCTTGGATAAATAGAGATAAATAGAGAATAAATTTATGGATAGATATTGGTCTTGGATAAATAGGAAGATAGATAGAGAATAAATTTATGGATAGATAATTGGTCTTGGATAAATAGGAAGATAGATAAGAGAATAAATTTATGGATAGATAATTGGTCTTGGATAAATAGGAAGATAGATAGAGAATACATTTATGGATAGATAATTGGTCTTGGATAAATAGGAAGATAGACAGAGAATAAATGAATGGATAGATATAGGTCTTGGATAAATAGGATGATAGATAAACAAAAGATAATCAGATGAGGATAATTATAAACGTAGATAAATATAAATAAATCTTTGTGATGAAAATACACAACACACAACAACAGGGAGAAATAAACTAACGAATAAAGTATTGCAAAATCATCCAAGAAAGAGAAGGAAATGAAAATGTAAAAATAAAACCAAGAAAAATAAACGAAGCAAAAAATGATCGTCAAAGGTTAATACGAACAATAAATTCAGAATAAAAAGAAAAAGAAAAATCAGACGAGAACAAGGGAATCACAAGGAAACAAAAGATGACATGACAATAAAAGAACAAAAAAGAACAATAACCATAAATAACAAAATAACAAGCAATAACCATAAATAACAGAAAATAACAAACAATAACAACACATAACAATAGATAACAAACAATAACAATAATAACAAACAATAACAACAAAAATAACAAACAATAACAATAAATATAAAAAAACAGTAAATAACAAAAAACAAACAATAACAATAAAAAATAAACAATAGCAAAAAACAAACACAATAACAATAACAAAAAAAATAAACACAAAAACAATAAACAACAAAAATAAGAAAGAATAACAAACAATAACAAACACAATAACAATAAACAATAACAATAACAAAATAACAAGCACAATAACAAAAAATAACAAAAAATAGACCAAACCAGAAAAAATCAAACAAAAAGATTAAAATAACCACACACAAAAAAAGAACATCAAGCAAAACAAATAAATAAAACGCGTAAAACATCAGCGAATCTTTAAAGTGGCTTCGTGACCCGTCCGCTTGGCCCCAAAAGACGCGAACAAGCAAAAAACAAAAAAAAGTAAATAAGTAAATAAGTAAGAACGAAAAAGTAAGTAAGAGGTATTAAGAGGCTTCCTAGGCGCTCCACTTACAGGTAGACATATGTACGGAAGCTTAACTGGCCACGCGCACACACACACACACACACACACACACACACACACACACACACATTACGAGCTTATCCCAATCCTGTAAAAATATAAATGGAGGCAAGCAAAAATAGGATCACACACACACACACACACACACACACACACACACACACACACACACACACGTAGCCTTTCTCCTCCTCCTCCTCCTCCCCCATGCACCCACACCTCTCCCTCTACACACACACACACACACACACACACACATCATCTCACACTACAATACTTAATCAAGAAGTATTGTAGGTTACTAACTGATTTCACCTTTAATTAATCTTACCTTATAAAGTAACGTTGTAGTAGTAGTAGTGGTGGTAGTAGTAGTGGTAGTAGTAGAAGCTGGTTGGTATATAATCCTTGTTGGGTGGTTAAGTAGCGGTAGTAGTAGTGGTAGTAGTTGTTGTTGTTGCTGTTGTTGTACTTATCCTTCTATGGACACTTAACAGATTCACTTTTTTCTCATAGCTCAAGTGGACGTGTGTGTGTTACCTGTGTGTTACCTGGAGTCCCACACCTCCCCCACACACCTGCGCTAATCACCGTACACACCTTCGCACAGGTAACCCAAACTTCACCTTTTCTCTCACTCCCAACTTTTTTTTCCTCTCGCACGTAAAGGAACCCAAACTTTTCCACAACAAATAAAGGATCTCCCTCTCCCTCGCCTCCTCTTCCTTTAACCTCACACTGATGTATTTTCCTTTACTGGGCTTGTCGGGGGAGCTGGAGGAGGGAGAGTGCAGGAAACAAGAGTGAGAGGGAAGAGCAACACGACCTCTCTCTTCGACCGTCTGAGAACGACTGCCGCGCGCGAGGGAGAGAGAGGAGAGAGATCGTGTGTGTTTGTGTGTATGTGTGTGTGTGTGTTACGTCCACCACCACTACTACTCTTCCTCCTCCTCCTCCTCTTATGCCTGCAAACACCTCCACACACCTGAGGAAGGATAATTAAAACACCTAACACCTCACACCTGTCCACAATCCAGGTAAAACAAATAACAGGTAAGATGAAAAGAGGAAAGTTAAAGCGTTGAAATTCCTCGTTACCTCTCTCTCTCTCCCTCCCACTCTCTCTCTCTCTCTCTCTCTTTCTTCGCCACGGGTTCCAATTAGGTTTATTTCGCTTGCACCCCCTTCCCTCCCCCTCCTCCCCCCGGCCCCCCCATGCACACCTTTACCTGCAAAATCCTACCAGGTGAGCATAGAGGTGATGGGTCCTTAAGTGAGATTCCTGCAGGTAAGATGTGCAATTAGGGAAAGGTGAGATATTCCTTCACTAAATTCACTACTTTGACTCTCTCTCTCTCCCTCTCCCTCTCTCTCTCCCTACCTCTTCTCTCTTCTCTCCATGCCTGGCTACATCCCTCGCTTACCTCTCCTCCTCCTCCCTCTCTCCCTCCTCTTTCCCCTCCTACTTTCCTACCCTACCCATCTGCCTCTCCACTCCCTTCTCACCTCCCTCCCTCCCCTTCCCGTTCCCTCCCACTCCTTTCCTCTGTACCTCTCCGCAACTGTCCCTTCCATATGCCTCCCCCCCCTCTCCCTTCTCTCACCTGCCTCCTCCTCCTCCTCCTCCTCCTCCCTCTTCCTACCCACCCTCTCCTTCTCATACCTACCATCTGCCTCCTCTTCTCTCTCCTCTCTCCCTCCTCCTCCTCCTCCTCCTCCTCCAATATACTGTAGGGGAGACACGCTCTAGTCCATGTGAGTGTAAGTTTTTGCCCCATACGATATAAAGGGAAGGTAAAGGGAAGGGAAAGGTAAGGCTGGATTATTACCTGTAGTGTGTGTAGCTTACCTTCGTGTGTACATAACTGGGTACTTACATGTGATTGAGACGCACACAAATACATACATACATACATACACAGACAGACAGGCACGGGTTATATAGAGGGATAGATTTGTAGTGTGGGGGAAGGGGTTGTGGTTTTGTGTGTGTGTGTGTGTGTGTGTGTGTGTGTGTGTGTGTGTGTGTGTGTGTGTGTGAACCTTGCCCCCAATCCTTAATCAAATACGTTACACACTTTCACACACACACACACACACACACACACACACACACACACACACACATACACAACCCCCCACAACCAACCTAACCCCCCCCACCACCACCACCAACACCAACAACAACAACAACAACAACAACCCAACCACCACCACACAAACAAAGCAAAACAAAACAAAAACAAAAAAGGCACAAATCGCAACACAAAAATCGGAAACGCACGAGGCGCCGTAACTCAAACCGGACTTAGGAGTCACGCCGAGCGATATATATCCGGGTCGAGTAATAATTTGTACCTGAGGAAGCCGGGACTTAAACGACGAAGGGGAGGGGGGGAGGGGGGCGATTTGCAAGGTGGTGGTGGTGGTGGTGGTGGAGGGAAAGGAAGGAAGAGAAAGGAGAATAGAACAGAATGTGATAATATATAAGGAAGGTAGAAGAGGAGGAGAGAAGAGGGAAAGAATGAATGAAGGAGAGGGAGAACAGACGAGTGTGAGGAAGAGAAAGGAGAGGAGAGAAAGGGAGAATAGGTGATAACATAAGTAAGGATAGAGAGAAAGATAAAGAGAGAGGGAGGGAATAAAGAATAAAGAAGAAAATAAGGGAACAGAAAATGATGTATAAGGAAGGAGAGGAAAAGAAAGGAAAAGAAAGGAAGGAAGAAAAGGGAAATTGGAGTAAAGGAAGGAGGAAAGAGAGGAAGAAAGAGAAGAGGAAGGGGAGAAGGAAGGAAAAGGAAAATGAGAACAGATGATATATAATGGAGAAAGGAGAGGAAGAAAAAGAGGGAGAGGGAGGGAGAGAAGAAGAATGGGAGAATAAGGGAGAAAGAAGAGGAAGAAAGAGAGGGAGAGAGAATAAGAAGGAAAACTGGAGAAAAGAGGGTGAGATTTTAAGGGAGAAAGGAAAAAAAGAAGAAGGGAAAAGAAAGAAGGAAAAGAGGAATGGAAGAAGAAGTGACACATAATGGAAGTAGAAGAGAGAGAGAGAGAGAGAGAGAGAGAGAGAGAGAGAGAGAGAGAGAGAGAGAGAGAGAGAGAGAGAGAGAGAGAGAGAGAGAGAGAGAGAGAGAGAGAGAGAGAGAGAGAAGGAAGGAAGGAAAGAAAAATAAAATGAAGAATGGGAAGAAAAAAGAGAGGAGAGAAAGTTGATAAAGTAAGGAAGAGTAAGAAGGAAAGGAATTGAGAAAAACGAAGGAATAACAAAGAAAATGAAAATAAAAATGGGAGATAAAGAAGAATTGGAGAAGAAAGGGTTAGACTTAAATAAAGGAAAGAAAAAAAAGAAAGGGAGACAGAGGGAAAAGAGGTGAAATAAGGTTAAAGAAAAGAAGGAATAAAGGAAAGGAGAGAAAGATAGAAAAAGGAGGAGGAGGAGAACAGAATATGATGTAAGATAAAAGTAAAGAGAGAGAAGAAGAGGAAGGGAGATAAATGGAGAGAAAAAAGATTAAGAAGAGTAAGATGGAAGAAAGGAAGAAGGAAAGGGATAATGGATAAGAAGAAAGATTGAAGGGAAAAGAAGAGAGGAAGAAGAGAAAGAGATAAATGGTGAGGATATAAGGTTTAAAAAGAGGAAGAGTGCGTGAGAGTGTGGTGGGAAGAGAGGAGGAGGAGGAGGAGGAGGAGGAGGAGGAGGAGAGGAGGAGGAGGGGAAGAGGAGGAAAAGGAAGAGGAGTGGAAGAGAAAGGTAAGGTAGGGAAGATAGGTATTGGAAGAGGAGGAGGAGGAGGAGGAGGAGGAGGAGAAAGTGGGCAGTAAGAGGGAGGAGGGGCGGGGGGGAGGGGGTATTAAATCTGCCCCCTCCACCCCTCCCTCCCCCTGCCCCCAATTTAGTAATGAAGGGTTCTCTCTCTCTCTCTCTCTAAATGTGTGTGTGTGTGTGTGTGTGTGTGTGAGTGTGTGTGTGTACCCGTTCACTTGCATTTCTAAAAGTCAAGAGTGTTTTATGTGCGTAATTATATGTGTGTGCGTAACGGGTGTGCGTGTGTATGTGTGTGTGTGTGTGTGTGTGTGTGTGTGTGTGTGTGTGTGTGTGTGTGTGGCGTGTATGTTAATGAGCCCGTTTGTCCTTATGTGTGTGTGTGTTTGGGCTAAGAGAAGTAATGTATGTAAGTGTATGTATGTATGTATGTATGTATGTATGTATGTGTGTATGAATGTATGTATGTATGTATGTAGGAAGCAGTTCAAGGGCAAAAAACAAATGAAAACAAAAAAGCCCGCTAAACACTGCTCTAATAAAAGGAAGAGGAGAGTGGCCAAAAGAGAGGTCAGCTTCCCTTCCTCTTCTTCTCTTTCTTCACTTATATCTTACATCATCTTCTCTTCTCTCAATCTCCTTTTTCCTTTTTCCTCTCCTTTCCTTCATTCCTCCTTTTCTTAAACCTTATTTCACCTCTTTTCTCTCCGTCTCTCTTTATTTCTCTTTCCTTCATTAAGTCTAACCCTTTCTTCTCCAATTCTTCTTTATCTCCCATAGGGTGTTAATTTGTAGGCAGGAGGAAATACAGACGAAAGAAGATTGCTCCAGAGTTTGCCAGCGGGAGGGATGAAAGAATGACGATGCTGGTTAACTCTTGCATAAGGGATTTGGACAGCATACGGATGAGTTGGAATAGAAAGTCGAGGCATGCAGTTATCAAGTTCAGAAGAGCAGTCAGCGTGAAAAAATTGATAGATAGAGAGAGAGGCAACATTGCGACGGAATTTGAGGTAGAAGACTGTCAGTAAGTGGAGGAGAGTTGATGAGACGAAGGCTGACCAAAAGGGGTGTGTGAGTGGAGGCCCCCCCCCCAAACACACACACACACACACACACACACACACACACACACACACACACACACACACACACACACACATGAGATCCATACTCCCATACGAGGGCGGACAAGGCCCCTGTATATGGACAGCATGGGCGGGGGAAAAGAACTGCTATGAACGATGAAGATTGATTAAGTTATATATGTACACTTTTTATCTCTCTATCTATCTATCTTCCTCTTCCACCTCCTCCTCCTCCTCCTCTTCTCCTCCTCCCGCCACACATCTTTCTCAAGTATCTTTCTCTTCCTCTTCCTTCCCTCTTCCTCTTCTTAAACAACACACCCAATTTTTCTCTCCTCTTTTCTTCCCTAAATCTTAAACCATCTTTTCCATTTTCATTCCCTTTCCTTTCTTCCTCTTCTTTTTAAACCTTATTTCACCGCCATTTTTCTCAAGTATCTTTCACTCCCTCTTCCTTTCCTCTTCCTCTCCTTAACAACACATCCAATTTTTCTCTCCTCTTTTCTTCCCTAAATCTTACACCACCTTTCCCATTTTCCTTCCCTTTCCTTCCTTCCTCTTCTTTTTAAACCTTATTTCACCGCCATTTTTCTTTACCTATCTCCCATTCTTTCTCTCTTTCCTCCCTTTAACATCTATCTATCTATCTATCCATCTATCCTACCTACCTACCGACCTTTTTATCTACCTCTCCACCCTCCCATTGTCGACCTGCCCATCAGTCCACCTGTCCCCTGTCTACCTGTCCGTCTGTCTCTGTCACCCGCCTCGTTTTCCCGTCACTCAGGTAAGCAAAAAGACCTCATCACGGGCGGGTCAGGTAACGTATACAGGTAACGAACAGGTAAGCTTATCACGTGACCCAAGAGGAGGAGGAGGAGGAGGAGGAGGAGGAGGAAGGGAGATAAAGGAGAATGAGAGAGAGAGAGAGAGAGAGAGAGAGAGAGAGAGAGAGAGAGAGAGAGAGAGAGAGAGAGAGAGAGAGAGAGAGAGAGAGAGAGAGAGAGAGAGAGAGAGAGAGAGAGAGAGAGAGAGAGAGAGAGAGAGAGAGAGAGAGAGAGAGAGAGAGAGAGAGAGAGAAAATAAGAGGAAGAAATATGAGAATGAGGAAGAAAAATTAAGGAGAGAGAACTAGAGAAAAAGGAGGAGGAGGACGGTAAGTTAATGAAAGGAAAGGAATAATGGGAAGAACGGAACAAGACAAATGACAGAAGGAGGGAGAGAGGAGATAATGAAAGAAGAGAAAGGAAGAAGGAGAGAACACGGAAGAAACGGGAAGTGAAGGAGAAGGAAGAAGATAACAAGAATATAAAGAAAGAAAGAGTAATAGAGAGATAAGATAGATAATAATAATGAAAGAAGAGAAAGGAAGAAGGAGAGAGAGCGGAAGAAACGGAAAGAGAAGGAGAAGGAAGAATAGAAGATAACAAGAATATAAAGAAAGGAAGAGAAATAGAAAGACAAGATAGATTAAAATATCGAAGAAAATAAGAATTAAAAAAAAGGAAGGATGGAGAATCGAAAATGAGGAAGAGGAGGAGGAGGAGGAGGAGGAGGAGGAGGAGGAAAAGGAAAAGGAGGAGGAGGAGAAAAGTGATGATATGAAATTAGAGAAGAAAAAGAGTGAAAGGAAAGTAAAAGAAGAAATAGAAAAAAAACAGATGAAGCAAAAAAAGAAGAAAGAAGGGAAGAAAAAATGGCGAAAAGGATAAAGGAAGAAAAAGAAGAAAATATGAAGAAAATAGATGACAAGGAAGTAACAAAGGCGAAAAAAAAGGAGTAGAAAAAAGAGGATCAAGA
>NC_066558.1:5391779-5394279 GCF_024679095.1 Eriocheir sinensis
CACACACACACACACACACACACACACACACACACACACACGGGTCAGCTGGGTCATTAGTTAGGTCAACACAACACCAATCAGACAAACACACTGTTGACGCCTTGAATATATATCCGCGTCAGCGCCAAAACAGCTGGACCATGGCGGCAATTAAGGAAAAACAGGTGAGGGAAACACGGTAATTAATAGATGATGATAGAGAAAATACAGGTGAAGGAACGAGTCAATCAATAATGCAGGTAATAATTATGAAAAAAGGGGTAAAGGAAAGCGATAAAAAAATAGAAGATGAAAATTAATACAAAAGAAAAAGAACGGGTGAAGGAAGAAAAAAAAAGTTAACTAGGGAAAAAAACAGTGAATGAAGAAAATGAAAACAAAAATAAGAAAACAGAAAAGAACGAAGACAGTAATAAATGAAAAAAAAAAAGGTGAAGGAAGAAAATAATAAGTTAACAATAATATGAAAAAAAAGTGAATTAGGAAAATAATTAAAATAAAAAACAAGAAAACAGGAAAGAGCGTAGAAAGAAGACAGTAATTAATGAAAAACAAGTGAAGGAAGATCATAACAAAACAAATAAGGATAAGACGAAAATATATGAATGAAGAAAATGATGAAAAAAAAGAAAACAGGAAAGAACGAAGAAGGATGATAGAAATGAATGAAAAACAAGTGAAGATAACAACAAAACAAGAAAAGATAAGAAGAAAAAATGTGAATGAAGAAAATCATGAAAAAAAAACAAGAAAACAGGAAGGAAAGAAAGAAGGAACACGATGATGAATAGAATAAGTCACGATAATAAAATAAAACTAAATAGAGAAAATAATGAAAAGAAAAACAAAAAAACAGAAAGACCAAAGAAAGAAAACTACAATAAAAAAAAAAACAGGTGAAGGAACAGAATAATAAACAGAAGAAATAGATAATGAATAAAGAGTAAGTGAAGAAAAATGATGATTAGTATAACAGGTAATGACAATGAGAAAAAAAGGTATATGAAGGAACACGGTAATTAGTTGCAGGTGTTGTTGATAAGGGTAAAAATACAGGTGAGTGAACGAGGTCATTAATAATACAGGTAATGATAATGAGGAGAAAAAAATAACTAGGACGTGAAAAAAAGTATGAAGAAAAAAACTAGGCCTAGGGTGTGAAGAAAAATATGAAAAAATAGGCCTAGGGTGTGAAGAAAAATATGAAAAAATAGGCCTAGGGTGTGAAGAAAAATATGAAGAAAAAAATAGGCCTAGGGTGTGAAGAAAAATATGAAGAAAAGATAGGCTTAGGGTGTGAAGAAAAATATGAAGAAAAAATAGGCCTAGGGTGTGAAGAAAAATATGAAGAAAAAAATAGGCCTAGGGTGTGAAGAAAAATACGAAAAAAATAAGGTGAGGTAAAATATGAAAAAATAGGGTGAAGAAAAATATGAAAAAAGTGAGTGAAGAAAAATATGAAAAAATAGGGAGTGAAGAAAAACATGAAAAAATACATGAAGAAAATATGAAAAAACTAGTGAAGAAAAGTATGAAAAAAGAGTGTGAAGTAAATATGAAAAATAGGGTGTGAAGTAAATGTGAAAAATAGGGTGAAGAAAAATATGAAAAAATTGGGTGAAGAAAATATGAAAAATGGGGTGTGAAGAAAAATGGAAAAAATCAGAAGACAGGAAGACTCACGAACGAAGAAAATATATAATAAAAGGCAAGGAAAAAAATCATGAATAAAGAAGATAACAAGGAAAACAAAAAGATTAAAGGTGATGAATAAATAAAATCATAAAAAAAACGGTGAATGAGGAAAACGATAAAAACATCCACGAAGAGACTGGTGAATGAACAGAAAGAATAATAAGAAAAGGGAAAAAACAGGAAAAGTAAAAAAACAGGAAGATACAGCGAATATAGGAAAAACAAACATGAATAAGAAGACAACAATTAATGCAAGCAGTAATTAGTAAGGCCAGTAATGAACGGTATAATTAACGGGATCACTTAATTGGGCGGTAAATGACTCTGATGATGATGATAATTGTAGGGATCACGAAAACGACGCGAACTCTCCCCGATAATAAAACGAACCAATAAATGAAAAAACGACTGAGTGGAGAGAATATAATTAACGAAGGAAATAATTAAAAAAAATACAAAAATATATATAATAATCAACACTAGGCAATAAGAAAAAATAAACAATAAGAGGAGAAAAAGATAAAGAAAATAAAGATAAAGAAAAAAATACAGAACACACAAAATGAGTAATGAGAAAGATAAGAGAAGGGTTAGTGCGCTTTAAAGAGGAAGGGATAGAGTGATTTAAGAGGATGGGATAGAGTGATTTAAGAGGAAGGGATAGAGTGATTTAAGAGGAAGGGATAGAGTGATTTAAGAGGAAGGGATAGAGTGATTTAAGAGGAAGGGATAGAGTGATTTAAGAGGAAGGGATAGAGTGATTTAAGAGGAAGGGATAGAGTGATTTAAGAGGAAGGGATAG
>NC_066558.1:5396779-5401779 GCF_024679095.1 Eriocheir sinensis
ATTATTTAACCTTTGTTTCATTTTCAGTTATTTAGATTTATTTCTTCTTTCAGTTACTGGTTTGTTTATTAATATTACGTAAACATTCATTCATTCTAAAATATTTGTAGGAGGGCAAAACAAAAACAAGTCACATTTATACATTTTATTACACATACTATCATACATAGCTATTACCACACATGGTATTTACTCGCCCACAATTCTGTCCTGCCAGGCCACTGCTCCCCGGGTGTTGTAGTAGTCCATGAGGTAGGCGCGGATTCCCGTGCTTTTATATGCCACATGGGCATCAGATGATCAGCTGTCAGAAATCTTGGCACTGTCGGAGAATTGTCCCCGACATGTCGCCGACATTTCGGGGAGATGCAAAGACAATTCGGAGACTTGTCGCCAGTTATTCCGCGACAAAAAAACGTTAAAATTTCAGATTTTGAGCTCGGCGACATGTCTCCGAATTGTCCCCGAATTGTCTTGAGCATTCGCCGACATGTCGCCGAATGGTCACGAACTGTAAGAATCTTGGTCATGTCGGCGAACTGGTCGCCGAATTTTTTCACGAACTGATTCGGCGTCAAATTCGTGGCCAAAATTCGGCAGTGTATTTGGGGCTTAAGCCAGGACAACAACTTGAAGAGAACAACAACAATAACAAGATGGACAATCTGTTGATCGGCGTCTGCGACGCCGAAAAAAATGAGAGAAAACTGCTGCGTATAACACGAAGACACAGGCAGCGAGTATCATGGCTTAGGAAACAGACAAAGGTTGAGGATACTCTTATGACAATTCAAGACAACATAATAGCTTGGGCAGGTCAGGTCATGCGTGGAACTGATAACAGATGAACAGCTTAACAGAGTGACAACCCGGAAACTATATAAGGCAGGGCGGGCAGAGGACAAGGCGGAGAGGCGAAGTTAGAACATTTGCCGGAGCAGAATGGACGACACTAACATCGGACGGAGAGGTGGAGGACATTGTGAAAGTTGTTTGTCCGGCATTATCATTATTATTATTATTATTATAAGTAGTAGTAGTAGTAGTAGTAGTAGTAATATTGTTCTTATTGGGGTTTTTTTAAGCAAAGGAAACAGTTCAAGGGCCCGCCCCAAAAAGGAGAAAATAATGAAAAAAAGCCCGCTACTCACTGCTCCTATAGAGTTCAGAGGAGTGGCCGAAAGAGGTCAATTTCGGGAGGAGAGGTGTTAGTGCATTAAGGAAAAATAGGAAAAATAAATAAATAGACCTAAATGGTGTTCCCTCGAGGGTCAAACACGGATATAATACAACAGAGAATAATACACAAGTAGAAACACAGTGAATATTGACAATTAGCATCCGTGTAGTTCCGGTAAGGCTGATCGAGTGTATTAATAACAAAACAAAAAAAAATTGGATTGTTCAGAGCGCAAAAAAAAATGATAAAAAAACGAACACGAAACTTTCACACAAAAAAGAAAAAGAAAACACCATCAAATTCATAAAAAAAATCACCTAAAAAAAAACATCACCACACATAAAGAAAACAAAAACACCACAATTACAAAAGAAAAAAAAAAAAGGGCATCATAAATAAACACCCAAAAAATCCACAAATCTCCCCGTACACGCGGTCAAAAAAGTCCTATCACAGCCACCCACATCCCGTTTTCTGTTGCACATCTATTCTTGACGCGCCGCCCCTTCAATATGTGACCTTGATTGACCTCCGAAGAGTGACCTGAAGCGCCTCTTGACCTGATGGGAAAATGGGAAGGGGAAAAGGAGGAGGAGGAGGAGGAGGAGGAGGAGGAGTTTAGGAAGGTTGCCAACACAGGATTAAAGTTGAGTTTACGGTAAGGTGGTGAGTCAATACGATGCTCTCTCTCTCTCTCTCTCTCTCTCTCTCTCTCTCTCTCTCTCTCTCTCTCTCTCTCTCTCTCTCTCTCTCTCTCTGCTACCTAGATTACTTTGTTACCTGTCTCTCCCTTCCTATCTCTCTCTCTCTCTCTCTCTCTCTCTCTCTCTCTCTCTCTCTCTCTCTCTCTCTCTAATCCAGTTCCGTCCTTATTATCTACCTTTTCCTTTCTCTCTTTCCTTATTTTCCTCCTTCCCTACTTCTTCTTTTCCCTCCTTTTCATCTTTTTTTCTTTTATCTTATTCGCCTCTCCTTTTCTCCTTCCATCCGTTCCTTCCTCTCTCTTTTCCTTCGTTTATTTCTCCATCTCTCCCCTTTCCATCCCTTCCTTCTTCCCATCCTTCTCTCTCTCCTATCCTTTCCCTCTCCCTCTTTCTCTTAATTTCCTTCCCTTCATCCCACCCTCGCACTCTTTCTCTCCTTCCTTCCTTCCTTCCTCTGTTAATTCTTTCATTTATTCATTCTTACCATTCTTCCCTCTTTCGAATCTTTTATCTCCCTCCTTCTCATTCTAATATCCTTTCCTCCATCCTAGCCTACTACTTTCCTTTTCCTTAACACCCCTTCCATCCTTCCTTTCTTTTATCCTTCCTTGCTTCCTTTCTTCCTTCATTTTTTTCATTATCTTTCCTTCTTCTGTTTTTCCTTTGTCTTTTTCTTCCTTCGTTCCTTCTTTCCCTTCTTCTTTTCCTACCTAATTTATCACACTCTCCTTACTGATCTCCTATCCTTCTACTCTTTCTCTTTATCGTTCTTTCCATTCATCCTTCTTTTCCTCCCTTTCCCTCCCTCCCTCTCCTCCTCTCTCCCTTCCCTTCTTTACTTCATTCATTTTCTCCTCCCTACTAATGATCTCTCTCTCTCTCTCTCTCTCTCTCTCTCTCATTCCTTCCATTCATCCTTCCTTCCTTACCTCCCTCTATTCCTCCTTCCCTCCTCCATTTTCTCCTTACTAATCCTCTACTTTTATACTCTTTATCTCTCTTTGTCGCTTCTCCCATTCATCCTTCTGTAGTCTCCTTCTTCCCTTTCCTTCTTCTCCCCTCCCTTTCCCTTCCTTCTTTCCTTCATTCCTTCATCATCTCATTCTCTACAAACCACTAATGTACAATTTTATACTCGTTCTCTTTACCATTCCTTCCATTCATCCTTCTTTCCTTACCTCCCTGCCTTCCTTCCTCCTTACCTCCCCTTCTTCCTTTCCCTTCCTTCTTTCCTTCATTCCTTCATCATCTCATTCTCTACAAACCACTAATGTCCAGTTTTATACTCGTTCTCTTTATCATTCCTTCCATTCATCCTTCAGTGCTCTCCTTCTTCCTTTCCCTCTTCCTCTCCCTTTCCCTTCCTTCTTTCCTTCATTCCTTCATCCTCTCATTCCCTCACCACTAATCTCTACCTATACATTCTCTTTATCATTCCTTCCATTCATTCTTTTTTCCTTTCCTCTCCACCCTCCCTCTTTCCCTCTCTCTCCCCCTCCCCCTCTCACCTGGGCTTACAGTAGCGGCAGGTGAACAAAATTAATGATGATATAAAATTCTCGTCAATCACAGCATCAGGGACAGGTGTGTTGTGTTCCCCGCCCCGCTCACCTGTTCACCTCAGCCTCGACTCTTGATTCCTTTGTGTGGGCTGTTCTGGTTCCTTTATTGGTGTGTCAGTAGGATTTTTTTTTACCTTCAATCTTCTTTAGTTTTTTAGTTAGCCTTTTTACTCCTTTACTTGCATCAGGGATTTGAACAGCACAGGGATGAAAGAGTGAAGATGCTGGGTAACTCTTGCATCAGGGATTTGGACAGCACAGGGATGAAAGAGTGAAGATGCTGGTTAACTCTTGCATCAAGGATTTGGACACCACAGGGATGAAAGAGTGAAGATGCTGGTTAACTCTTGCATCAAGGATTTGGACAGCACAGGGATGAAAGAGTGAAAATGCTGGTTAACTCTTGCATCGGGGATTCAGACAGCACGGGGATGAAAGAGTGAAGATGCTGGTTAACTCTTGCATCGGGGATTTGGACAGCACAGGGATGAAAGAGTGAAGATGCTGGTTAACTCTTGCATCAGGGATTTGGACAGCACAGGGATGAAAGAGTGAAGATGCTGGTTAACTCTTGCATCAAGGATTTGGACACCACAGGGATGAAAGAGTGAAGATGCTGGTTAACTCTTGCACAAGGGATTCAGACAGCACAGGGATGAAAGAGTGAAGATGCTGGTTAACTCTTGCATCAGGGATTTGGACAGCACAGGGATGAAAGAGTGAAGATGCTGGTTAACTCTTGCATCGGGGATTTGGACAGCACAGGGATGAAAGAGTGAAGATGCTGGGTAACTCTTGCATCAGGGATTTGGACAGCACAGGGATGAAAGAGTGAAGATGCTGGGTAACTCTTGCATCGGGGATTTGGACAGCACAGGGATGAAAGAGTGAAGATGGTGGGTAACTCTTGCATCAGGGATTTGGACAGCACAGGGATGAAAGAGTGAAGATGCTGGTTAACTCTTGCATCAAGGATTTGGACACCACAGGGATGAAAGAGTGAAGATGTTATTTTTTCACTAATTTACTTTTCTTTTTAACTTTTCTCTTTCTATTTCTTCATCTTCAACATACTTTGTTTCCTTGATTCAGTCTCTCTGCATTCATTTCTTCCTATTTATTGCTTCGTTTACTTCTAAGGAAACTGTGCCCATTTGATCCCCTATTCATTCCCACTTTCGTTCATTCATTCACGTTTATTACCCAGTAGTCTCGTTAATAATTCATGTATCGATTGTTTTCTTTCAATTAATAGCGGGCTTTTTTATTGTTTCCTTTTTTGTGTGCCCTTGAGCTGTCTCCTTTGCTGTAAAAAAACATATATATCTTTCTTTCGCCCACGTATTTTTCCATATTAATTCTCTCCTCACGACGCAATTTTTATTTTTATTTTTCTCCTTTTTCTTATCTACTGTTTGAATTTCTGTTTTCATTTTTAATCAACCTTCCATTCTGCTTCTCTTGTCTTCTTACTTAATTTGATCATAAAGAATACTACTTTTTTTTTTCCTTCTTCATTTCCCTTTTCTTTCCTTTGTATTGGTCATTTGTACT
>NC_066558.1:5406779-5414279 GCF_024679095.1 Eriocheir sinensis
TTTTATCATTTCTATTAATTCTAACTTTTTCAATATTCTAAGTCTTTTTCTCTTCTTTTCCTCAATTTTTCGTATACTTTTTTTTATTTTCCTCTATTTTCCTCAACTTTCCATATTCATTTTTTTACCTTTTTATAACCTATTTTAACAGTTTCGATTCTTTTATTCTTTTAATTTTTTTCATATTCGTTTTATTTTCTTCTACTTCCTTCAACTTTCCCTATTATTTTTTCACCTTTTTTAACCTCTTTTTTATTCGTTTCTTTTATATTCCTTTTCTCAGTTCTACATATTCTTTTATATTTTTTTCTTGAGATCAACTTTCCATATTAATTTCTTACTTTTTTTATTCTTTTCTATTTTTTTCCATATTCATATTTTCTTTTCTGTTCTTCTCCTCAAATTTCCACATCCTTTTTTTTATATTTTCTCCTCGAATTTGATGATCAGGGTTTTTTTTGCCTTTTCTCAATTTTTATGTTCATTTTCATTTCTATTACTCATTTAATCTTTTCATTCAATAATCACTTCTTTTCTTTTCTGTTTTCTCATATATTTTTAAGACTTTTCATAATCATGTTTTTCTTTCGTATTCTTTTCCACAAGTTTGTTAAGCGAAGGAATTTTATGACATCTAATCTTTTTACCCTTTTCTTACTTTCTTTATTATTTTCACACTATTCTTTTACAAGGAAATAAAGAAAACTAACAAAAAGACTAAAGAATCATTTTTAATCTTTTTCGTCACTACTTCTACTTTCATCTTTCACCTTCCTACCTTCTTTCTTTCTTTCTTTCATCACTATTCTTTTCTTTTTCCTATTTTTCAATTCTTTGTTTATACTTTTTTTCCTTTTTTTCAATTCTTTGTTTATATTTTCTTTCTCCTTTTTTTCAATTCTTTGTTTATATTTTCTTTCTCCTTTTTTTCAATTCTTTGTTTATATTTTCTTTCTCCTTTTTTTCAATTCTTTGTTTATATTTTCTTTCTCCTTTTTTTCAATTCTTTGTTTATATTTTTTCTCTTTTTTTCAATTCTTTGTTTATATTTTTCTCCTTTTATTTCAATTCTTTGTTTATATTTTTTTCTTTTTTTCAATTCTTTGTTTATATTTTTTCTCTTTTTTTCAATTCTTTGTTTATATTTTCTTTCTCCTTTTATTTCAATTCTTTGTTTATATTTCTTTCCTGTTGTGGATTTAAAGTGTGAAATAAAAAGCAGAAAAACGAGGGAAAGTAAAACATATCTAATTGCGAGAAAATGAGCGATCCTGAAGCTTTATTCTTTCTTTTATTTCTTTCGAGTTAATGTTTTATAATGCAGGGAGCTCGACTGACTCTCTCTCTCTCTCTCTCTCTCTCTCTCTCTCTCTCTCTCTCTTCTTCACGGTATGGATAATTTTTGTGAGAAAATTTTAATATGCAAAAGCTATACACCGCTCTCTCTCTCTCTCTCTCTCTCTCTCTCTCTCTCTCTCTCTCTCTCTCTCTCTCTCCATCTATCTATCTCTCCATTTGTCTATCTATCTCTCCATTTGTCTATCTATCTCTCCATTTGTCTATCTATCTATCTGTCTGTCTATTTGTCTGTCTGTCTATTTGTCTGTCTGTCTGTCTGTCTGTCTATCTGTCTGTCTATCTGTCTGTCTGTCTGTCTGTCTGTCTGTCTGTCTGTCTGTCTATCTATCTGTCTGTCTGTCTGTCTATCTGTCTGTCTGTCTGTCTGTTTATCTGTGTCTGTCTATACTTAACCTTCTATCTATTTGCTTTTTTTTTCCTTGAAGTTAAAAATCAAGAAAAAAAAGTCGTTAATGGATTCGACACGCGAGTCAACACACACACACACACACACACACACACACACACACAGAAAAAAAATACAGCGAAAAAAAAATGTGAAAAAGTGACTCAAATCTTCGCTCAAAAACTGTATGTAATCTCTTTAAACATTTTTTTTTTCATGATCTCTAATGGAAGAGACGAAATAAAAAGGGAAGTAAAAATAAAAGGAAAATAAAAATGATGATGATAATAATAATAATAATAAGTAATGAATAAATGAATGGCCAGATAAATAAATAAATAAATAAATAATTCTACTTTTTTTCTCCTCCTCCTCCTCCTCCTCCTTCTCCTTCTGCTCCTCCTCATCCTCCTCCTCCTCCTCCTCCTTCTGCTCCTCCTCCTCCTCCTCCTCTATAACCTCTCTCTCACACTCTTTAAACTTAACCAATGACTACTTTTTCTCCTCCTCCTCCTCCTCCTCCTCTTCCTCTTCCTTTATCTCACACACTCTTTAAATTTACAATAATATCTACCTTTTCTTCCTCCTCCTCCTCCTCCTCTTCCTTCTCCTCCATCCCCTTTTCTCTCACATGCACTCTTTGAACTTACACCAATGACACTACTTTTTTTTCCTCCTCCTCCTCCTCCTCCTCCTCCTCCTCCTGCAGTGACATATTTACCGGGCCAATTACCGCCTAATTGAACTCTACAGGTGCGTTCATTATCAGGTAATTTTAATGTCGCCCCTCTCACGCCATTAACTCCGACTTGTGTTATGATGGGCACACGGGGGGGGGAGGGGAGGGGGAAAAAGATATGGGAGAGGAATGGAAAAGAGTGGTAAGGGAAATTAATAAAGAGGGGAGGAAAAGAAGAGTGGGGGGGGGTAGGGGAGGGGATAACAGGGGGGTTGGGTGAGAGGAATAGGAGAGAATGAAAAATGGGGAAGAGGGAAGGGGAGGAAGGGGGATGGAGAGAGGGGAAAGGGGAGGGGGTGGAAGAGGGGAGGGGGATGGAAAAAAAGGGGTAACTGGGATGCATAGTGAGGGAAAGAAAGGGATGGGAAGGGATAAGAAGAGAAGGGATAGCATGGAAAAAGAAGAGAAGAGAAGAGGAGAGGAGAGGAGAGGAGGGGGGGAGGAAAGAAGGAAAGGAGAATAAGGAAGGAGAGGAGAGGAGAGGAGAGATGTGAAGGGACGGGAAGAAATGGGAAGGAAGGGAAAGGAAAGAGAAAGGAAGGGAAGGAAAGAAAATGAAAGTCAAAGGAAGGAAGGAAAGGGAAGGGGAGGGATAAAATGAGATGGGGGAGCGAAAGAAATGGGATGGAAGGGATGGGAAAGAAAAAGAAGGGAGGTAAAGGAAGGGAAGGGAAGGGAAGGAAAGGAAAGGAAGGAAGGGAAGAAGAGGAAGGAAGAAGGAAGGGAAGGGAAGGAAGGAAGGAAGGAAGGGAAGGAAGGAAGGAAAGGGAAAGGGAAAGGAAGGAAGGAAGGGAAGGGAAGGGAAGGGAAGGGAAGGACAGGCATAGAAAGAGATGGAAAGCGAACAGAAAGAAAGAAAGGGAGAGGGAAATAAAAGTAAGGGAAGGAAGGAAAATAAAAAGGAGAGAGCGGAAGAGAAGGAGGAAGGGGAATAAGGCGAGGGGAAGGGAAGGGATAAGGGGGAGAGGAAGGGGAGAGGAACAGGAAAGGGAAGAGGGGAGTTTGTATAGAAGGGAAGAAAGAAAGAGAGGAAGTGAAGGGGAATGGAGGGGAAAGAGAATCGAAGGATGTAAAAGTAGTAGTAGTAGTAGTAGTAGTAGTAGTAGTAGTAGTAGTAGTAGTAGTAGTAGTAGTAGTAGTAGAAGAAGAAGAAGAAGATAAATAAGTACATAACCCAAGAAACAAAAGAGAACAACGAGATAGAAGAAGAAGAAGAAGAAGAAGAAGAAGAAGAAAAAGAAGAAGAAAAAGTAGATAAATAACAACATAACCCAAGAAGCAAAAGAGAACAAAGAGATCGAGATAAAGAATGAAATGAAAACAAAAAAAATGAAGCAAAGAAAACGGGAGACCGGAAATTATCACAAGAGGGGAAGTTAATCAGATGGATGACTAAAACAAAATAGAGAGGAGGAGGAGGAGGAGGAGGAGGAGGAGGAGGAGGAGGAGGAGGAGGAGGAAGGAGGGGAAGAAAAAAAAGACACTCAGAAAGACGATGATGTGTGTGGGAAGAAGAAAAATGAGTAACGGATATGAATAGCGAGTGAAAAGAAAGAGAAACGAAAGGAGAGGTGATGAAAAACGTGTGAATGGTAATAATGAAACAAAAAAGAGAAGGAAAAGGAAATGAGAGTAATTTAGCGAACAATGAAACTGATGGAAAGATAACTGATGGAAATACATGATAAAAAAAATAAAAATAATAATAATAATAATAATAACAATAAGAAGAAGAAGAAGAAGAAGAGGTAACTAACATGACCACAATAAAGATGATAAATGCGTAACAAAATAAATAAAATAACTAGACGCCTAGCACTCGGAGAGAGCACACCTCCGCCAAAGATCGTTCTGAAAATTGGTATGGGCATCAACTGTGATCCTTTGCACCATATGGAAGCATTTGTTTCGAAATTAGATAAAATTATATTTTTTGGGAAACTTTGACCTTGGGCGAACTTTCCGAGGTCAAGGTCAAAGGTCAAGGTCAAGGCCATGCAAGGTGCGTCTTTCCATGAGCTAAAATATGAACCAAGTCTGAAGTTTCTACGATGACGAGAACCGAAGTTATGGCCTGTCTGACGTTTTGTGCGACCTTGACCTTTGACCTTTGACATCAAAACTTTAATGGGTTCTATTCTGGATGGACACAAGGCTTCCCTGAAAAATTGGTTGAGACATCCGCAAAATTGTGCACCGGAGACTGTCAACGAAAAAACAAACAAACAAACAAACATACTGACCGGACCGAAAATATAACCTCCTCCAAATTCGTTGGCGGAGGTAATAACAACAGCAACAAGAACAAGCTAATAATGCATAACAATACCTCACTCAAACACGAATGAATAAAATCGGTAACAAATAAAATCGGTCAAAAATTAAAATAGGAAAAAAATAATAAAATGTGGAAAATAATGGAAATAAAGACCAGGCCGCGGAATGCATAAACTGATTACACTATTCCGGCAACAAATGACTCGTCCACTCCACCACCCATCCACTCCCGCGGCCACTCATTTACTCACTCCGGGTTTGAAATTACTAGTTACTCATACTCTTTGTCTTTTCTCTATCGATATTTGCGTTTCCTTATTTATTCATATCTTTGTAATTCGTTTTTTCCTTCTCTTTGCTTTTTTTATCTATATTTGTTTATCTATATTTTTGTAATTCATATTTTTTTTCCTTTTCTTTCCTTTTTTTTATCTACATTTGTTTCCTTATTCATTCATTCATATCTTTGTAATTCATATTTTTTCCTTCTCTTTCCTTTTCTTTATCTACATTTGTTTCCTTGTTCACTTATTCGTATCTTTGTTATTCATGTTTTTTCCTTCTCTTTCCTTTTCTTTATCTACATTTGTTTCCTTATTCACTTATTCGTATCTTTGTTATTCATGTTTTTTATCACTCTTTCCTTTTCTTTATCTACATTTGTTTCCTTATTCATTCATTCATATCTTTGTAACTCATATTTTTTTCATAATCTTTCCTTTTTTTTCTATATTTGTTTCCTTATTCATTCATTCATATCTTTGTAATTCATGTTTTTTCCTATTCTTTCCTTTTCTCTATCTATTTGTTTCCCTATTCATTCATCCCTCTCAAAATTACTCACTTCCTGACTCTCATTCTTCCTATCCCTCAGTTCATTCATCCTTAACTTCACTAAATTCAATCATTTCTCATTTTCTTTATTTACTTCCATTCACCTCATTCATTTCATCCACTCATTCATTCCTCCTTTCCGTCGTTTTTTTCTATTCTTTGCCTTTTCTCTATTTATATTTTATCTGTTTCCTAATTAATTCCAATCTCTGTAGCTCCCTCGGCGTTCATTAACTCACTAAGGTCTGATATTTTGAGTTATCTACACTTTTTTATACTTATTGCTTTCTATCTGCCTATATTTATGTGTTTCGATCAGGGTTAATGTTTTCTTTCATGTTTATTGTGTTTTTCATTTATACATCCATTTTCTTTTCATGTATATTTATATTTTCATAGTTACTGATTTTTTTTTTTTTTCATTCGTATTTGTTTTTTTATGAGTTTTTTTCATGCGTTTTACTTTTTTCATACTTAAATTTACCGCTTCTTCATATTGATTTCATTTTTCATATTTATATTCTTCATTTTTTTCATACATAATACTTCTATGATTATTTTATGTTCATACTTAATACATACGCTTTTATTTTCTGAACTCAACTCATTTTTTTTTTTTTTTACAACAAAGGAGGCAGCTCAAGGGCACAAAAAAAAAAAAACAATAATAAAAAAAAAGCCCGCTACTCGCTGCTCCTAAAATGCCTAAATCCTAAAAATTGGTTATAATTATTCATTAACGAACACTTATTCATTCGTTACTATTCATTTTTTACCTTTTATTTATAGATAATGATGAATTTTAATGCATATTCATCCATTTTACCAAATTATTTATTGACCTCATTATTTATCAATTCGTTCATTCGTGCCTGAAATTACAAGTGATTCATTTATCGTCTGTTCTTTATGCAGCCACTAACTCATTACTGAGCCACAGACTCACTAATGCATGATTACTGTGACAAATTAGTTTTGCCTCCATTCATTAATATAATTATTACACTGTTTATAAATTTCCTCAATCATTCATTCATATCTCGATTACTTCAGTTATATGTTCATTAAGTCGCTGATTAATCTGTGTCTATTTGTCTGACCACCCATCTATTTATAATCTATTTTATAATTAATTCATTCATCTTTTTCGTCATAAACTTACGTCTACATTATAAGGCACTTTCCCTTCTCACATCAGCTATTTCTAAAGGTCAAAGAGGGGGTCAGTCGGGTTCTAATGAGTGTTTCTTTAGGTTCACGGTACGGAGGAAGGGTCAAACTACCACCGGGGTCATAAAACTACTCCTGGAAATGTCCCACAACTCCTACGAAAGTCTTGTCAAATGTTTCTTTAGGTTCATGATACAGAGGAAGGGTCAAACTACCACCAGGGTCATAAAACTACTCCTGGAAATGCCCACAACTCCTACGAAAACCTTGTCAAATGTGTTTCTTTAGGTTCATGGTACAGAGGAAGGATCCCACTACCACCGGGGTCATAAAACTACTCCAGGAAGTGTCCCACAACTCCTACGAAAGTCTTGTCAAATGTTTCTTTAGGTTCACGGTACAGAGGAAGGGTCAAACTACCACCGGGGTCATAAAACTACTCCTGGAAATGCCCACAACTCCTACGAAAACCTTGTCAAATGTGTTTCTTTAGGTTCATGGTACAGAGGAGGGATCCCATTACCACCAGGGTCATAAAACTACTCCAGGAAATGCTCCAAGCTCCTACGAAAGCCTTGTCAAATGTTTCTTTAGGTTCATGGTACAGAGGAAGGGTCAAACTACCACCAGGGTCATAAAACTACTCCTGGAAATGCCCCAAGCTCCTACGAAAGCCTTGTCAAATGTGTTTCTTTAGGTTCATGGTACGGAGGAAGGGTCAAACTACTACCAGGGT
>NC_066558.1:5419279-5429279 GCF_024679095.1 Eriocheir sinensis
ACTACTACTACTACTACTACTGTTCCTTAGTCAATAAAACAGGAATGTATCGAGTGTTTTATCTTCCAGTTATCGTTATTAGGTCAGTGTTTATTTTTAGAGGAATACAAACACCACCACCACCACCACTACTACTACTACTACTACTACTACTACTACTGTTCCTTAGTCAATAAAACAGGAATGTATCGAGTGTTTTATCTTCCAGTTATCGTTATTAGGTCAGTGTTTGTTTTTAGAGGAATAGAAACACCACCACCACCACCACCACCACTACTACTACTACTACTACTACTACTACTACTATTACGGCGTCATCACTACCACCATCACCACAATTACCACACGCGTCACCTACTTTCGTATATTTAATGAGGTCACTGAGGCGTATTATGGTAGAGAGAGAGAGAGAGAGAGAGAGAGAGAGAGAGAGAGAGAGAGAGAGAGAGAGCGTTATACAATATTCGACACTAGAATCAATATAAAAGATGACATTAAAACAACACACACACACACACACACACACACACACACACACACACACACACACACACACACACACGCACGTACACACGCATCGGGGCGCCACAAACATATTATTTCATTATATTTACAATGCTAATGAAATATAATTGGGAGGATGTTATCGAATATGCATTACTGGAAAACCGTGTGCGTGTGAGCGTGTGCGTGTGTGTGTGTGTGCGTGTGTGTGTGTGTGTGTGTTTGGGTTGCTCCACTTCCGCTTTTTTTGTTTTTGTTTTTGTTTGTTTATGTTTTTTCGTGTCTGTTCGTTTGTTTGTTTGCTTATCTGCCTGTGTGTTTGTGTTTCCATGTATCAATCTCTCTCTCTCTCTCTCTCTCTCTCTCTCTCTCTCTCTCTCTCTCTCCACAAAATACGCGTAACATACAAATCACATTCTACCCCCTTCCCCCCCCCCCCACTCCTCCTCCTCCTCCTCCTCCTCCTCCCCACAAAATTGAAGGCTCGGAAATACATCCCCACAAATTGGCCCAGGTATATAATATCACCTGGGCGCGCGAGATGAGGCAAGGTGAGCGTGGGAAAAAAAGGTGACGGCTGGGAAATTATGCCAAAGGTGTGTGAGAGTGTGTGTGATGGGAGGGTGATTATGACTGCGAGCGTGATGAAAGTGTGTGTGTGTGTGTGTGTGTGTGTGTGTGTGTGTGTGTGTGTGTGTGTGTGTGTGTGTGTAACAGAATGATTAGGAAGAAGAAGAAGAGGAGGAGGAGGAGTGTGTAACAGGAGGAGGAGGAGGAGGACGAAAAAGAAGAAGAAGAAGAAGAAGAAGAAGAAGAAGAAGAAGAAGAAGAAGAAGAAGAAGAGGAAGAGGAGGAGGGGGAGGGAGGAGGAAAAAGTTAAAGAGAATGATGAGGAAGAGGAAACAGAGATGAATGAAGAGGGATGGGAAGAAGAGGAAGATGAGTAAGAGGAACTGGATAAATTGTAAGAGGAAGAAGAAGATGAGGAGGAAGAGGAGAAAGGTGGTAAAAGAGGATGTTAAAGAGGAGGAAGAGGAAACAAGAGGTGAAGGAAGTAGAGAAAGAGGAGGAAGAGGAAGGATATATACTGTCTAAGAGGAAGCGGAGTGGAGATCAAGTTAAAGAGGCAAATGAGGAAGAGGAAACAGAGGTGAAGGAAGAGGAAGAGGAAGAGAAAGGAAATAAAGAGAATGAAGTGGAAGATGAGGAAAAGAAATGGAGGAAGAGAGAGGAAATAAATGATGATGAATAAGTAGGAGAAAAAAAGGATAAAGATGAAAGAGGTGAAGGAAGAGGGGGAGGAAAAAGAGGAGGAGGAAAATCTTATAATAGGAAGAGGAAGAAGATAATTGTGTGTAAGAGGAGGAGCAAGAGGGAAGCGGAAATAATTATACAGGAAATAAATATAATGGAAGGAAAAAGAAGGAAGGGAAGGGAGGAAAAGGAATAATTACAGATGACCAATTACAGAAAAAAAAACGAGGAATAAAAAGAGGAAGAGAAGGAAAGAGGGAGAGGATGCGCAAGAGGAGAAAGAGGAAGGGAAAGAGGATGATAAAGAAAGTGATAGACAATTATTATATACCAAAAAATAGCGGAAAGAGGAAGAAGAGGAAGAGGACGAATAATTACAGAAGGACAAGTATAGACAAAGATAATGCGTATATTAAAGAGGAAGAGGAAGAGGAAGAATAGGCAATACAATAATTAGTGACGAGTTAACGATGAAAATTACGATAGAACACACAGCAACGATAATGGGATAGAAAAAAAAAGAAAACGGGTTAAAAAAATTTGCTGGGGAAACTAATTAAATCGTGAATGGGTAACGAAATTATTGTAGACGAGAAAATTATTATAAAAAGTAGTAGTAGTTGTAGTAGTAGTAGTAGTAGTAGTAGTAGTAGTAGTAGTAGTAGTAGTAGTAGTAGTAGGGTAGTGAATGGAGGAGGAGAAAGAGGAGGAAGAGTAGAGGAGGAAGAGGAGGAAGAGGAAAAGGGATAGATTGTGTACGAGGAATTTTATCTCCTTCCTCTTACATGTCTTTCCTTTCTTCCTCCTCTTCCTCTTCCTTCCTCTTTGTGTCATCTTCCTTATTTCCCTTCTTCCTCTTCCTCTTCCTTCATATCTGTTTCATCCTTTTCATTTCCCTTCTTCTTCCTCTTCCTCTTCCTTCCTCTCTGTTTCATCTTTCTTATTTCCTTCCTCTTCCTCTTCCTCTTCATCTGTTTCCTGTTTCTCATTTCCCTTCTTCTTCCTCTTCCTCTTCCTTCCTCTCTGTTTCATTTCTTACTTCTTCTTCCTCTTCCTCTTCCTTCCTCTCTGTTTCATCCTTATCCTTTCCCTTCTTCTTCCTCTTCCTCTTCCTTCCTCTCTATTTCATCCTTTTCCTGTCCCTTCTTCTTCCTCTTCCTCTTCCTTCCTCTCTATTTCATCCTTTTCCTGTCCCTTCTTCTTCCTCTTCCTCTTCCTTCCTTTCTGTTTCCTCTTCCTCATCTTCAGGTACGAAAATATAACATAAATAACAAACAAAAGAAAAAAAACATGAAGCCAAGACAATTAACCAACCAGAAAAAACACAATTACAAAATCCGAAAAGAAAAAAAGAAAACAAAAACAGACAAATTTACTGGAACACGAAACACTAATGAAAAAAAAATAATGAAAGTTACAAGCCTGGAAACTAATGATAAAAAAAACACTTTATAACTCTCTCTTTCGGAAGTGAAAAAAAAGTATTGTTAAAAAATTATCATAAAAACGTGTGGATAACTTTATTGAGAGAGAGAGAGAGAGAGAGAGAGAGAGAGAGAGAGAGAGAGAGAGAGAGAGAGAGAGAGAGAGAGAGAGAGAGAGAGAGAGAGAGAGAACAGAAAGAAAGAATTAAAGAATGAACGAAAGAAAAAGAAAAAAAAGAACGAAGAAAAGGAGAAAGAAAAAAGAAGAAAAGAGAAAGAAAAACGGAAAGAAGGAAAAAAATGAAAAAGAAAAAAGAGGGAAAGAAAGAAAAAAACAAGAAAAAAACAGAGAGAGAGAGAGAGAGAGAGAGAGAGAGAGAGAGAGAGAGAGAGAGAGAGAGAGAGAGAGAGAGAGAGAGAGAGAGAGAGAGAGAGAGAGAGAGAGAGAGAGAGAGAGAGAGAGAGAGTGTAGGACAAAGACAGACAGAGAGAAAATTAGGTTAATGCAAAGTGAGTCTAGAGAAATATCAATTTAATATAATGTAACGTGTGTGTGTGTGTGTGTGTGTGTGTGTGTGTGTGTGTGTGTGTGTGTGAGAGAGAGAGAGAGAGAGGGGAGCAACAATTAGTAACGCGCCCCTGTTTACACACAAATTAAGTGACACGTTATAATGGAGACTTTCAGATTATTACGCCGGGGCTGTCTGGCAATGGCGACGCTGGGCAAGGAAGGAGGAAGGAATGAAGGAGGAAGGAAGGAAGGAGGAAGGAATGAAGGAAGGAGGAAGGAATGAAGGAGGAAGGAAGGAAGGAGCAAGGAAGGAAGGAGGAAGAAATGGAGGAGCAAGGAAGGAAGGAGGAAGGAATGAAGGAGGAAGGAAGGAAGGAGGAAGAAATGAAGGAGCAAGTAAGGAAGGAAGGAAGGAAGGACATGGAAATTATAAGAAAAATGATAAAAGTGTATATAAAAAAAGCAAATTAAAATATATATAAATGTAGAATTGACCTCTCTTTCGGCCACCTCTTTGGATTCTTTTTAGGAGCAGCGAGTAGCGGGCTTTTTTTTATTATCGTTTCTTTTTTTTGTGTGCCCTTGAGCTGTCTCCTTTGTTGTAAAAAAAAAAAGGTCAGGGAAAGAGGAAAGAAGGAGTTTGAATATTATAAGCATGGTAAGAAATGCGTCAATGAATAATAATAACATTGTAAAATACGTAAATAAGAAAGGAAATAAGACTGATAAATGCGGTAAGGAAGAGAGGAGGCGTAAAGATAATGTTAATGATGATAAAACTAAGTAAATAAAGAAAGAACCAGGAATGGAAGCAAATAGTTAAGATACAAAACAAGAAAGGAAGAAACGAAGGAAGACTTACTTTAATGACGAAGGGAGGAAGGAAGGAAGACGGGTAAATAAATAGAAAAAAAGGGAATGGAAGTAATAATCAAGAAATAAAACAAAAAAGAAAGAAAAAAGGAAGGAAGAAAGAAAGAAAAATAAAAGAAGGCGGAAGGAAGGAAGGGCTTGGAAATTATAAGAATGATGAAAAAACTGTGTAAATAAACGAAACAGGAAGGAAGTAAACAAATAAATAAATAAAGTGAAGTTAATGTTAGAAAAATGAAATAAGCAACGAAGGAAGAGCATTCAACATAATGAGAATGATGAGTAAAATTGTGTAAATAAATATGAGAAGCAAATAAAGAAAGAAAGAAAAAAGAAAACATTAATGCCAAATATAACAACCGAAGAAGTTTATAAGATATGAATGTTGGAAAAGTGTATAAAGAGATGAAAAACACAAGGAATCAAATGAATAAGAAAATGAATGATAATAGAAAGTGACTGAAGGAGGAAACAGGGAAGGTAGAGATTTGGAAACTATACGACTGATGAAAAACTGTAAAGAAAGGATGAAAAAAATAAATAAACATAGGAAGTAAGAACGAAAGAGACAGCCCCAAAGAAATGGAATAGTGAGAATGATGAAAAGTTTTGGAAATAGGAAATAGCAAGAAAAAGGAAAAATATAAAAGAAAGAAAGAAAGAACAGGAAAAGTTTGCAAGGAAATATAACGTTAACATGGAAGGAAGAGGAAGAGGTTGGGAAGTAATTGGAAAGATAAAAGAATAAGTTTGTAAATAGAAAATAAAAAGAACAAGGGAACAATAAAAGGAGGAAGGAGAGAAAACTAAATGTCGTGAGTGAAGACAGGAAGTGAAAATCAGAATGAAGGAAGAGGTATAAAAGAAGATTAAGGTCAGGGAAAGAAAATAAACAGGAATAAAGAAAGAAAAATAAATGTTGCCAACGAAAGAAATAAGAATGAGAATAAAAACAGAAAGAAAATTAATAAATGATGCCAACGAAAAAAAAGAATGAGAAAAACAAAAAAATAAACAGGAATAAAGAAAGGGAAAGAAATGTTGCCAACCAAAGGAAAAGAATGAGAAAAACAAAAAAAATAAACAGAAAGAAAGAAAGAAAAATAAATGTTGCCAACGAAAAATAAGAATGAGAAAAACAAAAAAAATAAACAGGAATAAAGAAAGGGAAAAAAATGTTGCCAACGAAAAAAAGAATGAGAAAAACAAAAAAAATAAACAGAAAGAAAGAAAAAGAAATGTTGCCAAGGAAAAAAAAAAGAAATATCTACACTATAATTAATCAATCAATCAAAAAATAAAAATAAAAATAAAAATAAATAAAAAAAAGTAGAGAAAGAGCTGAAAGAAAATATTGAATGAATTGAAATATTACCGACAAGAATAAAAAAAAGAAAGAAAGGAAGAATGAACGAGAAAAAATCAAAAAGAATATATTGAAGAAGGAAAGAAGGAAAGAAATATTGCCAACGAAAGTAAGTAGTAGTAGTAGTAGTAGTAGTAGTAGTAGTAGTAGTAGTAGTAGTTGTAATAGTAGTAGTAGTAGTAGTAGTAGTAGTAGTAGTAGTAGTAATAGTAGTAGTAGTAGTAATAAGGTAGAGAATGGAGGAGAAAGAGGAGGAAGAGGAAAAGGAAGAAGACTAGAGGAGGAGGAAAAGAAGGACAATTAAAAAGACTATAAAGAAGACAATTAAAGAGCAAAGAGGTGAAGACAGAATAAAAGAAAACGAAAGAACAAAAAAAAATAAAAAGGAACAAAAGAAAAATGCGGAGAGAGAGAGAGAGAGAGAGAGAGAGAGAGAGAGAGAGAGAGAGAGAGAGAGAGAGAGAGAGAGAGAGAGAGAGAGAGAGAGAGAGAGAGAGAGAGAGAGAGAGAGAGAATTCCAGGACATCAACATTTTACAATCTTCAGACAAATGTTGTTGTTTTTTTTGTTTTTTTTCAATGTAAGATGAAGAATTACAATGAAAAATAGCAACAACTCGAGCAATGACAAATTAATGAAGGAGAGTTAATGAAAGGTAGAGAAAGGGAGGTGTGTGTGTGTGTGTGTGTGTGTGTGTGTGTGTGTGTGTGCGTGGTGGGGGGAGGGGGGAAGGAAGGAAAGAAGAAAGGAAGACAAGAAGGGGAAAATAAAGAAAGAATAGAACGAAGGAGAGGAGAAAGGAAGGAAGGAAAGAATGAGGGAATGAAGGAAGGAGGGAAAGAAGAAAGGAAGACAAGAAGGGGAAAATAAAGAAAGAATAGAACGAAGGAGAGGAGAAAGGAAGGAAGGAAAGATTGGAGGGAAGAAGGAAGGAAGGAAAGTAGAAAGGAAAGACAAGAAGGGGAAAAATAAAGAAGGATAGAACGAAGGAGAAGAGAAAGGAAGGAAAGAAGGAAAGAATAAGGGAATGAAGGAAAGTGGGGTACGGACAGAACTAGAAAATGAAGGACAGAAGGAGTGAAAATGTAATGAAGGAGAGAGGAAAGAAGGAGGGAAGGAATGAATGAAGGAGGGGGTGAAATAAGTAAGGAAGGAGTGAAGAATGAAGGAATAAGTGAAAAAAATGAAATACAAATAAGAGCGAAGGAGAAAGGAAGAGGAATGAAGGAAGGAGTGAAGGAAAGAAGGAGTGATAGATGGAAGTGAGTAAATGAAAAAATGAAGGAGAATCTAATGAAGGAATGAAGGAGTAATTGAAAGAAGGAAAAAGAGGCAATGAGGAGTGAAGGAGGAAAATGTCTGCAGGAGTGAAGGAAGGAGTGAAGGAAGGAGTGAAGGAAACAGTAAAAAAGTGAAGGAATGAAGAAAACTGAAGAAAAAAATGAAGGAACAAAGGAAGGAGTGAAGGATCAAAGGAAGAGAAGGGAAAGGAGTGAAGGATGGAAGGAGTGAAGGAAGGAAAGAAGGAGTGAAGGATCAAAGGCAGAGACAGGGAGAGAAGGAGTGAAGGAGGCAATGAAGGAGTGAAGGAGGGAAGGAAGGTGTGAAGGATCAAAGGAAGAGAAAGGGAGAGAAGAAGTGAAGGAAGGAAGGATGGAGTGAAGGAGGCAGTGAAGGAGTGAAGGAAGGAAGAAAGAAGTAAAGGAGCGAAGGAAGAGAGAAAGGAGAGGAGTGAAGGAACACAAAGAAAGAACAAACAACAGCAGACCTGCTGGTCCTTACGAGGCTCTTTGTGACAAGCTACACTAACTATCTAATCAAAGGCGAAGGCCCCCCCCCCCCCATCCCTCCACCCAAAGCTGGCAGGAAAGGAAAAAGAACCATGCAGC
Source organism: Eriocheir sinensis (assembly GCF_024679095.1). NCBI lineage: Eukaryota > Metazoa > Arthropoda > Malacostraca > Decapoda > Varunidae > Eriocheir > Eriocheir sinensis. The sequence continues at coordinate 5,427,101 of NC_066558.1, forward strand.
ATGGAAAAACTAGATGGAAATTATGTAGGAAAGAGGAAAGAACTACCATTACTGCTTTTTTTTTTTTTTTTTTTAAAGCAAAGGAGACAGCTCATACAAAAAGTAAACATTAATAAAAAAAAAAGCCTGCTACTGCTGCTCCTAAAAGAATCCAAAGAGGTGGCTGAAAGATGGAGGAGAGGTGTCCTGATACCCTCTTGAAAGAGTTCAAGTCGTAGGCAGGAGGAAATACAGATGAAGGAAGATTGTTCCAGAGTTTACCAGCGTGAGGGATGAAAGAGTGAAGATGCTGGTTAACTCTTGCATAAGGGGTTTGGACAGTATAGGGATGAGCATGAGTAGAAAGTCGAGTGCAGCGGGGCCGGGAGGGGGGAGGCATGCAGTTAGCAAGTTCAAAAGAGCGGTCAAGATGGAAATATCAACAGAAGATAGAGAAGAGAGGCAACATTGCGGAATTTGAGAGGTAGAAGACTATCAGTATGAGGAGGAGAGCTGATGAGACGAAGAGCCTTGCCCACTCTGTCCAGAAGAGCTGTGAGGGAGCCCCCACATGAGATGCATACCCATACGAGGGCGGACAAGGCCCTGTATATGGACAGCAACTGTGCAGGGGAGAAGAACTGGCGGAGACGGTACAGAACGCCCAGCCTCGAGGAAGCTGATTTAGTAAGAGATGAGATATGAAGTTTCCAGTTGAGATTTTGAGTTAAGGATAGACCGAGGATGTTTAGTGTTGAGGAAGGTGATAGCTGGGTGTTGTCAAAGAATAGGGGATAGTTGTTTGGAAGATTGTGTCGAGTGGATAGGTGGAGAAACTGTGTTTTTGAGGCGTTGAAGGACACCAGGTTCTTCTTGCCCCAATCGGAAATAATAGTAAGGTCTGAGGCTAAGCGTTCTGCAGCCTCCAGCCTTGAGTCGTTAAGTTCCTGAAGGGTGGGTCTTCTATTAAAAGAAGTTGAATAATGCAGAGTGGAATCATCGGCGTAGGAATGGCTACCACTAACCGGGCGATAAAAGCGGACAAGGACACCAGTATTCGAAAGAACTTAACGTTATTACGACAATGAGTAATATCTTAGTTGCTGGTTGGATTCAAAATACTTGTCTAATCTATTCTTGAAGGCCGTAACTGTTGTACTATCAACGACATCACAGGGTAGAGAGTTCCAAACATTAACAACTCGATTGAAGAAGAAGTGTTTAGCTTCGTGCGACGAGAATCTTTTACCACTTATCTTCAAAATGTGATTTCTTCTTGTTCTATTTGATCGATCAATTATAAAGTAATCTTCCGCATTAATATCACTGAATCGTATAAACATTTTAAACACTTCTATTAGATCGCCTCGCATTCTTCGTTTTGATAGGCTGAATAAATTTACTTCTTTAAGCCTTTGTTCATATGACAAATTTCTCAACCTAGGAATCATCTTTGTTACTCTTCGTTGGACCCGTTCCAACTTTTCTGTCTTTTCTGTAATTGGAAAAAAATAGGAAGGAAGGATGGAGTGAAGGAGGCAGTGAAGGAGGGAAGGAAGGAGTAAAGGATGGAAGGATGGAGTGAAGGAAGGAAGGAAGGAAGGAAGGAGTGAAGGAAGGAAGGAAGGAAGGAAGGAGTGAAGGAAGGAAGGATGGAGTGAAGGAAGGAAGGAAGGAGTAAAGGAAGGAAGGATGGAGTGAAGGAAGGAAGGAAGGAAGGAAGGAGTAAAGGAAGGAAGGATGGAGTGAAGGAAGGAAGGAAGGAAGGAGTGAAGGAAGGCAGGAAGGAGGGCAGTGTGGGGCGGGAGGCCAATGTACGTGAGTGTGTTCGTGTGTTCGTCCGTTGGGTACACACATGCCGGCCGCCTGTGTGTACTTAGTAACGGGCCGTGTGCGTGGACAGACACGTGTACGGAAATTGGTGTACATGACTAATGGAGCCCCTGTGTGTACGTAACCTTAGTGTGTGTGTACGTGTGTGTGTGTGTGTGTGTGTGTGTGTGTGTGTGTGTGTGTGTGTGTGTGTGTGTAACTTTTATTTATCCTCCTGCTCTCTGTTTGTGGTCTCTCTCTCTCTCTCTCTCTCTCTCTCTCTCTCTCTCTCTCTCTCTCTCTCTCTCTCTATATATATATATATATATATATATATATATATAAAAAAAAAGGGATAACTGGTCGAATAAGTGTGTGTGTGTGTATG
>NC_066558.1:5434279-5439279 GCF_024679095.1 Eriocheir sinensis
GTGTGTGTGTGTGTGTGTGTGTGTGTGTTTCAGATATATGTGTCGGCGTATATCATTGCACAAATAGATAGCAAATAATTATGAAGTCGTAAAAGAAAATTTATGCTGTGACGAGTGAATAGATAAAAGCCTTAATAGTGAATAGAATAGTGAATAGAATAGTGAATAGAATAGTGAATAGAATAGTGAATAGGGAATAGAAGAGTGAATAGAATAGTGAATAGAATAGTGAATAGAATGAATAAATAAAAGCCTTAATTCTGGCACACAGGGACGGCGAGGCAACAGTAATAACAATAATAAAAATGATAATAACACTAATAATAAAAATAATAATAATAATGTAAAAAATAATAACGCAAGAAGAGAATCTGGAACAAAAAGAAAAGGACAACAAAGAAGAAGACGAAGAAGAGGAAGAAGAAGCCGAAGAAGAAAAAGAAGAAGAAGGCAAAGAAGACGAAGAAGAAGAAGAAGGAGACGAAGAAGAAACTGAGGAAGAAGAGGAATAGGAGAAAGAAGAAGAATCATAAGAAGAATATAAGAAAAGAGTAAGAAAAAAGGAGAACAAAGTAGAAGAATCAAATTATAGAAAAAGAAGAAAAGTAGATGAAAAAAGGAAAAGAGAAGAAGGAAATAATGGGACAAAGAACAAATGTGGAGATAGAGAACAAAGGAAGAAGAAAAAGAATAACTAGAACAAGAAGAAAAAGAAGAACAAGCAGAAGAATCATAACAAAGGAAAAGAAGAAAAAGAGTAGGTGAAAAAAATAAAGAAAATAAGAGAACAGAAAAACAAACGAGGAAAGAATACAGAAACAAGAAAATTCAAGAACAAAACAAGAACAAAAAGAACAAGTAAAAGTCAAAATATGGAAAATGAAGAAAAACTAGAAAATTGAAAGAGAAAGAAAATATGGAACGGAAAAAGCAAACGTAAGGAAGAAAACGAAGAAAATAACGAGAGAGAGAGAGAGAGAGAGAGAGAGAGAGAGAGAGAGAGAGAGAGAGAGAGAGAGAGAGAGAGAGAGAGAGAGAGAGAGAGAGAGAGAGAGAGAGAGAGATAGGGCGGGTGCAAGATGTAAAAACCCGTGAGGGAATGAAAGCAATGAGAAAGGAGGTAAAGAGGGGGAGGTGGAGGAGGAGGAGGAATAAATCATGAGTCAGCGAGGTCAGAAACTCAAAGGAAGTAAAATAATAACTTTGTTTGATGAATAAATTATTGTCATTCATTGCATTCATATCATTCTCTCTCTCTCTCTCTCTCTCTCTCTCTCTCTCTCTCTCTCTCTCTCTCTAAGTGTGTGTGTGTGTGTGTGTGTGTGTGTGTGTGTGTGTGTGAGTGCTTGACCTAAATAGATGATCCAATGAATCGCCAATTGCTAATACGCACACACACACACACACACACACACACACACACACACACACACACACACACACACACACACACACACAATCAGCACGGAACTAATGACGCATGAACGTGAGTGTCGTAAATGAGCGAAAGTGAAAGAGGGATGCGTGTGAAAATGAGTGAGTGTGTTTAGAAAATGTGTGAAAATGTGTTAAGAAAATGAGTGAAAATGAAAATGAGAAAAAATGTGTTAGGAAAATGTGTGAAAATGAGTGAAAATGAAAGAATGAGTAAACAAAATGAGTGAAAATGTGAAAATGAGAAAAAGGTAAAATAAATGATTGAAAATGAGAATGATGTGTAAAAATGAGTGAAAGTGCGAGAATATGAATGAAGAAAATGAGTGAAAATGTGATAAAATGTGAAAAAAATTAGTAAATAACGTGAGATAATGTGTGAAAATATTAAAAAGGTGAGTGAATGTGTGAAAATTAAAGAAAATTAGTGAAAATGTGTGAAAAGTCTCAAAAAGAACATATTGAAGCATGTCTTAATAAAATCGAATGAATGAAAAAAATATATCTACTACTACTACTACTACTACTACTACTACTACTACTACTACTACTACTACCACTACTACTACTACTACTACTACTACAACTAACGGCAATGCAATGAATAAAAAAAATTAAAAAAAACACGATACAAAAAAAAATTAAACAAATAACAGAACATTTAAACTATTGACAAAACTAACACCATTATCCTCCTCCTCCTCCTCCTCCTCCTCCTCCTCTTCTTCCTCCTCCTCGTCATCATCATCATCAGCATTCCCGCAACACGTATTCAGATATCATGAAAAGCTTCTAATCGGATTAAATGTGAGTTTAAGAGCATTTTCCCGGAAGAGAGAGAGAGAGAGAGAGAGAGAGAGAGAGAGAGAGAGAGAGAGAGAGAGAGAGAGATGATAAAGAAAAACACATATATACTTTAAAGAGAAAAAAGGCAGAAAAAGATGAAATGCAGGAAAAAGGAAAAAGAAAATGAGAGTAGTGGGGACAAATAAAAATAATTGATGATGATAAAGGAAAATATATAAAAAACGAGAAATGAAAGATCAAAACAGGAAAAAAGGGAAGAAAACGAAAGGGAAAACAGAATAATAAAAGAAAAAAGAGAAAAAATGGAAAACAAAAGAAAGTAAAAGAAGAGAAAGAAAAGAAGAGAAAAAATGGAAGAGAGAGAATGAAAGACAAATGAAGATAGAGACAAAGAAAGAAAAAAGACAGAAAGAGAAAAAGAAGGAGAAAGAAAGAGAAAGTTAGAGAAACAAAGAAAGAAAGAGTAATCAAGAAGTAAAGAGAAACAAAGAAAGAAAATAAAAAAAATATAGAAAGTAATGAAAGAAAATGAGAAAGGAAATACTTAGACTAATATGAGAGAAAGACACACACACACACACACACACACACACACACACACACATTTCGGGGTTTTCCTCATTTCCCGTCTCGTTTCATATGCAAATTCCTTCTTCTGTGTCGCGGGCGCCGGGCAAACATGTACAGGACTCGGCGCGATCGGCTGACTTCGGCGCTGACGTCACCCGCATTGTGGCTCGCATAATAATACGAAATCGCGAAACCTGAATTGGCAAAACGCGCGAAATACGAATTAGCAAAACGCGGGAAAAGAGAGACTGAATGGATTTGCTTGTTGGAGAATGTGAGTGAGTGTGTGGGAGTGTGTGTTTATGAATGAATCTGTGTGTGTGTGTGTGTGTGTGTGTGTGTGTGTTGAGAGGAGTTAGATTAGGTTAGGTTAAGTTGGAAAAGAGAGAGGATTTGTGTGTTTGAGAATGCGAGTGTGTGTGTGTGTGTGTGTGTGTGTGTGTGTGTGTGTGTGTGTGTGTGTGTGTGTGTGTGTGTGTTTATGAGTGTGTGTGTGTGTGTGTGTGTGTGTGTGTGTGTGTGTGGTTATGAGTGTGTGTGTGTGTGTTTTGAGGGGAGAGTTAGGTTAGGTTCGGTTAGGTTAGGTTAGGTTGGAAAAGAGCGTGTTTGTGTGTTTGAGAATGTGTGGGAGTATGTGTGGTTATGAATGAGTGCATGTGTGAGTGTGTGGGGGTATTTTCTTTAAGGGCTTGGTTAAGTTAGGTTAGGTTAGGCTAGGTTAGGTTAGAAAAAAGAGAGGTTGTTTGCATATTCGAAAATCTGAGTGTGTGTGTGTGTGTGTGTGTGTGTGGTTACGAATGAGTGTCTGTGTGTGTGTATGTAGGAGTTGGTGTTTATTTTCCGGGGGTGAGGGGGCAAAAGGAGATGGATTAGACTGAATAGGTTGTTTTGCGTGGGGGGAGCGAGGGGGTTGGAGGGGGGTCAGTTTGTGTGCTGGGGGGAGGATGTTATTTTAGTGTAAGGGCTCTTTTTTTTTTGGGGGAGAGAGAGAGAGAGAGAGAGAGAGAGAGAGAGAGAGAGAGAGAGAGAGAGAGAGAGAGAGAGAGAGAGAGAGAGAGAGAGAGGGGAGGAGTTCATCTTTGCATGGTAGTGGTGAGGAGCAGCTGGAAGAGGAGGAAGATAAGGAGGAGGAAGATAAGGAGAAGGAAGATAAGGAGGAGGAAGAAAAGAGAAGAAAGGAAATTAAAGGAAGGAAGAGATTAAAAGTAATGATAAAAAAAGTACAAAATAAATGAGCCTGAAATGAAGGAATAAGATAAGGAGGAGGAAGAAAAGAGAAGAAAGGAAATTAAAGGAAGGAAGAGATTAAACAAAATGATGAAAAAGCACAACATAAATAACAGCCTGAAATGAAGGAAAACTAATAATGAAAAAAAAAAAAAAAACGAATCCGAGAGAAACAAAACTTCAAATCATCAAAAAAAAATCATAAAAAAAGAAAAGAAAAAGAAAAAGAAAACCACATAATATAAAAAAAATCATGAATAATAAAAAAAAACTCAAAATCGCATATAATGAAAACCAAACAAAACACTAAAGAAAACAGGCGAAACATAATGAAATCCAAACAGCTAAGTAAAACACCGACGCCCTTCACTTCAACCATTTCCTTCAATTGACTCACGCGGCCCTTCATTTCCCTTTCTTCCTCCCCTCCAAGAAAAAAAAAAGGAGGAGGAGGAGGAGGAGGAAGAGAGGGAGAGGGAAAGAACAGATACAAACATAGGCCTCCTCCTCCTCTTCCTCCTCCTCCTCCTCTCCCTCCTCTCTTTTTCCCCTCTTTCCTTCCTTCCTCCTCCTCCTCAGTGAGTCATCCAAGGCCTATAGAATCAGCAGGGGTCAGCAGGTTAGATTTAATAGGCCTACCGTCTGCTTAGGAGGAGAGAGAGAGAGAGAGAGAGAGAGAGAGAGAGAGAGAGAGAGAGAGAGAGAGAGAGAGAGAGAGAGAGAGAGAGAGAGACCATTATCATTTCCCTCTTGGTGTTTTCAGTCCATTTTCTTCTCTCTCTCTCTCTCTCTCTCTCTCTCTCTCTCTCTCTGTGTGTGTGTGTCTGTGTGTGTTCTTGCGTCATCAATACATCTATCCTTACACACACACACACACACACACACACACACACACACACACACACACACACACACACACGTAACCACTTCTCCAGTCTTATTTCTCCTCATTTTCTTTGTTT
>NC_066558.1:5441779-5464279 GCF_024679095.1 Eriocheir sinensis
ATTACGCTGTGTTTACCTCCCCCTACCCCCCTTTTTCCTCCTCTTTCCTCCTCCCTTTCCCTCTCCTTCCTCTTCTTTCCTCCTCCTTTTCCCTCTCCTTCCTCTTCTTTTTTCCTTTCTTCTTTTTCTCCTTTCTTTCATCTCCTCACCTCCCTCTTCCCTTTCCTTTCCTCCTTTTCTCTCCTTTCTTACTTTCCTTATTTTCCTCCTTTTTTTCCCTCTTTTCCTGCTCTTGTATTCTTTTTCTTTCCTCTCCTAATTCCCTTTTTCCTTCTATTTCCTCCATTCACCCTATTCCTTTTTCCCCCACACCCCTTTTCTTCTTTCCTCTCCTCCTTTCTTTCCCTTTCCTCTCCTTTCCCTATTTTCTCCTCCACGATCTTCTTTTGTCCCTTCCTCCTCTTACCCTCCTTCACCTCCTTTCCTTTTCCTCCTTTCCCTTTCCTCTCCTTCCCCTATTTCCTCCTCCTTTCTCTTTTCCCCCAAATTTCCTTCTTTCTACTACTTTCTTTTTCCTTTCCTTGTTCTCTCTTCTCTCCTTTCCCTTTTCTTCTTCTTTCTACTTTTCCTCCTCCTTTCTTTTCTTTCCTCTCCTTTCTCTTCCTTCTCTCATCTCCTTTCCCTCTTTCTCTTCTTTTTACCTCTCCCCTTCTCTTCCTTCCTTCCCTTCCTCTCCTTTCTCTTCCTTCTCTTCTCTCCTTTCTCTCTTTCCCTTATTTTTTATCTCTCCTCTTCTCTTCCTTCCTTCCCTTCCTCTCCTTTCTTTTCCTTCTCTCATTTCCTTTCCCTCTTTCTCTTCCTTTTACCTCTCCCCTTCTCTTTCTTCCTTCCCTTCCTCTCCTTTCTCTACCTTCTCTTCTCTCCTCTCCCTCTTCCTCCTTTATTTACCATTCCTTCTCTCTCCCTTCCTTCCTTTCCTCCCATTTCCCTTCCCTCTCTTCTCTCCATTTCCCTTTTTCCCTTCTCTTTACCTTTCCTTTCCCCCTCAATTCATTTCCTTCCCTCCCTTCCTTCCCTCCTTCCTCTCCCTCCCTCCCCCTTACCTGTCTCCCTCACCTGTCCCCTCAGCTTCATTACCTCCTATTACCTCCACCGCACCTTTCCTCACCTGACTTTTCCCTCCATCTCTCTCTCTCTCTCTCTCTCTCTCTCTCTCTCTCTCTCTCTCTCTCTCTCTCTCTCTCTCTCTCTCATTCCTTCATATTTCTCCTCCTTTTCTTACTTTTCCTTCTTCTTACTTCATTTCCCTCCTTTCTTTCCCTTATTTATTCCTCCTTTCCTTTTCCTCTTCCTCTCTTCCTTTCTTTCTCCCACCTCTCTTTCTCTCTCTTCCCTATTCTTCCCTCCATTTTCTCTCTCCCATTTTCCTCTTACTTCCCTATTCTTTCCTCCAATTTCTTTCACCTAATTTATCTTTTCCTATTAACCTCCTCCTCCTCCTTTCCCTTCCTCCTCATGGATGAAGGAAGGAAGGGAGGGAGGGAGGAAAGGGAGGGAAGGGAGGGAAGGAGGGAGGGAGAGAATGGCTAAACTACCGTGAATATAAGCCAATCAACATAAGGAGGGTGGGAGGGAGGGAAGGGAGAGAGGAAGGGAGGAAGGGAAAGAGGAAGAGGGTATGGAAGAAGGGAGAGGATGGAATGGAAGGGAAGGAGGAAAGAGGAAGGAGAGGAAGAGGGAGAGAGGAAGGGAGAGAGACGAAGGTATGGTATAAGAATGAAGGGAAGGGAAGGAAAGGAGGGAGAGAAGAAAGGAAAGAGGAAGAGGAAAAGGGAGAGAGACGAAGGGAATGGTATAGGAATGAAGGGAAGGGGAGAGGAAGGGGGATGGAAGGGGGGGTGGATAAATGAAGTAAAAATGGGGAAATGGAAAAGAAGGAAGGGGAAGAAAGGGGAAGAAGAGGAGAAGTGAAAAGAGGAAGAGGTGAAGGGAGGGAAAGGAAAGGAAATGGAAGGGATGGAAGGGACAACAAAGGCAGAAAGAAAGGAAAGGAAAAGGATGGGAAGGGAAAAGAGTGGAAGGAAAGAACAAAGAAGGGAGAGGAAGAGAGGGAAAGAAGGAGGAGGAAAGAGATGACGGGAGAGAGAAGAAAGGAAAGGAAATGGAAGAGATGGAAGGGGCTAAAAAGGGAGAAAGAAAGGAAAGGAAAAAGGAAAGGAAGGGAAGAGTGAAAGGAAAGAACAGAAAAGGGAGAGGAAGAGAGGGAAAGAGGGAGGAAGGAAGGGATGAAGGGAGAGAAAGGAAAGGAAAGGAAATGGAAGGGATGGAGAGGGAAAAAGGGAGAGGAAGAAGGGAAAGAGGAAAGGAAGGAAGGGAGAAAGGGAAGAGAAAGAAGGAAGAGAGAGAGGAAAAAGATAATGAGTAAATAAGGAGGAAAGGAGGAGGAAGGAAAGGAAAGGAAAAGGAAGAGAAGGGAAAAGAGTGGAAGGAAAGAACAGAAAAGGGAGAGGAAAAGAGGAAAAGAGGGAAAATGAGAATAAGGGAAGGGGAAAAAATGAGAAAGAGGAAAACGGAAGAAATTAATAAGAAGAAGAGAAACGTCAGAAACATGAATATTAAGTGAGAGAGAGAGAGAGAGAGAGAGAGAGAGAGAGAGAGAGAGAGAGAGAGAGAGAGAGAGAGAGAGAGAGAGAGAGAGAGAGAGAGAGAGAGAGAGAGAGAGAGAGAATAAACAAAGGAAGGATGAATGAGAACATGAATGAAAGGACACGGAGCATAAACAAAGGAAGAAATAAATGAACTCCTAAAGTGAGGCGAAGGAAGGAAGGAAGGAAGGAAGGAAGGAAGGAAGGAAGGAAGGAAGGAAGGAAGGAAGGAAGGAAGAAGGGATGGAAGGAGGGAAGGAAGGTAGGAAGGAAGGAAGGAAGGAAGGAGGAGGGGAAGGAGGAGGGAAGGAAGGAAAGTAGGAAGGAAGGAAGGAAGGAAGGAAAGAGGGAAGGAAGGGAGGGAAAATAGACACAGGGAGAGAAAATAAATAACTTGACACGAGAATATGAAGTGTACGAAAGGAGGAGGAGGAGGAAGAGGAAGAGGAGGAGGAGGAAGAGGAAGAGGAGGAGAAGGAGGAAGAGACGAATAAATGAAAAGGAGAAAGAGAACGAAGGAATAGAATGATTATGAATAGGAGGAGGAGGAGGAGGAGGAGGAGGAGGAAGAGGAGGAGGAGGAGGAAGAAGAAGAAGAAGAAGAAGAAGAAGAAGAAGAAGAAGAAGAAGAAGAAGAAGAAGAAGAAGAAGAAGAAGAAGAAGAAGAAGAAGAAGAAGAAGAAGAAGAAGAAGAAGAAGAAGAAGAAGAAGAAGAAGAAGAAGAAGAAGAAGAAGAAGAAGAAGAAGAAGAAGAGGAGGAGGAGGAGGAGGAGGACGAGAACACTTTGATCCAGGTAAATAAAACGAGTAAGAAAAAAACTCTCCGAGCAAAACGACTCTCTCTCTCTCTCTCTCTCAATACATGGAAGAAAATACCTGAGAACAAATTTTAGATAGGGAAGAAAAAGAAGAAAAGAAGGAAAAGGAAAGAAAAGCAATATATAAGAAAAAGAAGAGAGGGGAAAATATGTAAGAAAATTAATATCAAGAAAAAAATTAAAATGGACACAAAAACAAAGAAAAAGGTAAGAAAGATGATAAATAAAAGAAGAAAAGAAGGAAAAGGAATGGAAAGCAATATATAAGAAAAAGAATAGAGGGGAAAATATGTAAGAAAATTAATGAAGAAAAATGAAAATGAAGACAAAAACAGAAATAAAAAGGTAAGAAAGATGAAAACAAAAGAAGAAAAAAGAAATATAAGAAAACAAGAATGAATAGGAACGGAATTTGACGAAAGAAAAAAATTAAGAAAATGAAGAAAATTAAATGAAAACGTAAAGAGTAAAAGAGAAAGTTAGTAAATGAAAGAAAAGGAAAATGGAAAAATCACATAACGAATATAAAACAAGAAAAGAAAGACAATGGAAAATAAACCAGAAAAAGAAGAAATAAAAGGAAAAGGAAATAAAATAAAATAAAGAAAATAAAGACGGAAAAAATGTGACGATAACAAAGAAAAAGATTTGAAAGGGAAATAAAAAGAGAAAAGAAAGAGAGAGAAGAAAGAAAAGATAAGAACGAGAATTAACGAAGGAAAATTAAATGAAAGTAAACAAAAAGAAAACAAAAAAACGGGAAGTATATGGAACGAAATAAAATCAAAGAAATTAATAAAAAAGAAAGGAAAGATAAAACAAACAAACGAAAGATGAGGAATTTTAAATAAAGCAAAAAGTAAAAATAAAAAAATAAAGAAAGAGAAAAAAAAGAAAGGTTGACAGAATGAGAGAAGGAAAAGAAAATAAAGAAAAAATAACTAAATAAAATAAACAGAAAAGAAAGGAAAGAAAAAAAAAGAAAGATGAGGAATTTTAAATAAACCAGAAAAAGTAGAAATGAAAAAAATATCAAGAGAAAAAATGAAAGGTTGACGATGAGAAAGAGGAAGAAAAGAAAATAAAGAAAAAAATAACAAACAGAAAATAAATGAAAGAAAAAAAGGAAGATGAGGAGTTTTAAATAAAGCAGAAAAGGTAAAAATCAAGAGAAAAAAAAAAAGAAACGTTGACAGAATGAGAAAGAGGACGAAAAGAAAATTAATAAAAAAAGAAAAAAAGAAAAGAGGAAAGGTCGGACCCCGAATAGATGACCGCTGTCTCTATCGGATTAAGTTTTTTTTTCTTTCTTCTCGTTTTTTCTCTTCCATAACTTGTCATCGGCGTTTTCTTATCAGTTTCCAGGGCGGCGAGGGACGAACTTGTTTGTATTGTTTTTCAGTTATTTTTTATCTTCTCTTTTATGCAATTTTTCTTCTCTTTTCTTCTATTGTTTTTCAGTTGTTTTTTTATCTTCACTTTTATGCGATTTTTTCTTCTCTTTTTTTCTTCTTTTTTCTTCTATTATTTTTTAGTTGTTGTTTTTATCTTCACTTTTATGCGATTTTTTCTCCTTTTTTCTTCTATTGCTTTTCAGTTTTTTTTATCTTCTCTTTTATGCGATTTTTTCTTCTCTTTTCTTCTATTGTTTTTCAGTTGTTTTTTATCTTCTCTTTTATGCGATTTTTTCTTCTCTTTTCTTCTATTGTTTTTCAGTTTTTTTTATCTTTCCTTTTATGCGATTTTTTCTCCTTTTTTCCTTCTATTGTTTTTCAGTTGTTTTTTATCTTCACTTTTATGCGATTTTTTCTTTTTTTTTCTTCTTTTTATCTTCATTCTAATGCGATTTTTTCTTCTTTTTTTCTACTATTGTCTTTCAGTTGGTTTTTGTCTTCACTTTTAAGCGATTTTTTCATCCTTTTTCTTCTGATTTTCGTGTCCTTTCAATTTTTATTTTATTTCTGTTAACATTTTTTTTTCATCCCTGTGTGTGTGTGTGTGTGTGTGTGTGTGTGTGGTTAAGTGTGTTGATCTTCAGAAACAATATATAATGTACAAGAAAACCCTAATATCTTTTTTTATCATGACAGATTTTTCATCATTTACTTATTATTTGGTGAAGTTTGTGAGGCGAATATTTACTTATGAAAGCCTGTATGTTCTTCCTAATTCCTGTCACTACTCCGGCATATGACCACAAATGTTGCGCCGACTACACGAAACTTTCCAACTTTTCCTGTCATTATTTATTTTCTTTATCGTTATCCCTCCTCTTCTTTCTCCCTTAATTCCCTTTCTTCCTTCTTTCCTTCTCTTGCCTTCATTTTCTCCTTCCTTCCTACTGTTCCTCTCTCTTTTTCTCTTTCTTTCGTCACATTCTTCCTTCCTTCCTTCCTACTGTTCCTCTCTCCCTCTCTCTCTTTTTCTCTTTCTTTCCTCACATTCTTCCTTCCTTCCTTCCTTCCTTCCTACTGTTCCTCTCTCTCTTTTTCTCTTTCTTTCCTCACATTCTTCCTTCCTTCCTTCCTTCCTTCTTCCCTCCCTTAATAAAGAAAGGGAGAAAGAAGAGGAGCTTAAAAGGGTTAAATGTCACGGATGAGAAACAAACGATAATGAAAAAAAAATAATGACAGGAATTAGGAAGGAAAAAAAAGGCTTTCATAAGCAAATATTCGCCTCACAAACTTCACCAAATAATAAATAATAATGGAAAAGCTGTAATGATAAAAAAATAATAGTGTTTCTGAAGATCAATAGACTAAATCACACACACACACACACACACACACACACACACACACACACACACACACACACACACAGGAATCAAACAGGGTCACAATCAGCCGGTGTTTGTGTGGAGTAAACAAACACACACAAACACAAACACACACACACACACACACACACACACACACACATGGACACACACACAAAAAAGTATCGACACGCCCCCAAAATCACTGCGCACACCTGACATTCTCCAATCAAGTAATTATATATTTTCTCACACCTGGATGATGGATAAAAGGTGTTAATTAGTGTTTACCTGTGCATGACTTTTTACAATTATCATTATTATTATTATTGTCATTATTTAGATAGATAGAGAGATAGATAGATAATTAGTAAGTTAGTTAGTTAGTTAGTTAGTCAATCAGTCATTCATTCATTCAGTCAGTCAGTTAGTTAGTTAGTTAGTTAGTAGTAGTAGTAGTAGTAGTAGTAGTAGTAGTAGTAATGATAATGATGATGACGATGATAAAATAAAAATAATAAACAAAAAATAAATTAACTAAACTTCATCGAAGTCAATATGAAAGGAAAGGGAAAGGAGGGAAGGAAGGAAGGAAGGAAGGAAAGAAGGAAAAAAGAATGAAATGAAGGAAAGAAGGAAAAAAAGAAAAAAAATGAATGATAAATAAAAAAAACGTTAGAGAGAGAGAGAGAGAGAGAGAGAGAGAGAGAGAGAGAGAGAGAGAGAGAGAGAGAGAGAGAGAGAGAGAGAGAGAGAGAGAGAGAGGCAATCAGAGTAATGCAGTTAAGGACGTGAGGAAAGAAAAGGAAGAAAACAGAAAGGAAGAAATATTTTGTCCAATTCTTCCTTCACTGTCCTTCACTTGTATTCCTTTCTCTTCCTCCTTTCTTCCCTCCCTCCTCTCCTCCATTCCTTACCTCCCTCCTTCCCTTGTCACCTTCTTCTCATCCCTCTTTCCCTCCCTCCTTTCCTCCTATTCTTCTTTCTTTCCTTCTCTCCTTCTCTCACTTCCTTCAATTATCTTTTTCTCTCCATTCCTTCTCTTCCTCTCCTCTTTCTTCTTTCCTCCTTAGTTCCTCCCTCCATTTCTTTATTCCTTCCTTCCTTCCTTCGTTCTTTCCTTTGTTTTCCCTCCTTCCTTCACTGTCCTTCCCTTGTCTTCCTTTCTCTTCCTTCTTCTTCCCTTCTTCCTCTCCTCCATTCCTTACCTCCCTCCTTCCCTTGTCACCTTCTTCTCATCCCTCTTTCCCTCCCTCCTTTCCTTCCTTCTTTCTTCCTATTCTTCTTTCTTTCCTTCTCTCCTTCTCTCACTTCCTTCACTTATTTTTTCTCTCTATTTCTTCTCTTCTACTCTTCTTCTTTCTTCATTGCCTCCCTTAGTTCCTTCTTCCCTTTCTTTCTTTCTTCCTTCCTTCCTTTCTTTCTTTTCTTCCTTATTCCCTTCCTCCCTTCCCTCTTCCATTCCCTCCATTTCTTACCTTCTTCTTTCCCTTCCTTCCTTGTTTTTCTCGTCCCTTTTCTTTCTTATCTCCCTTTCTTCATTCTCTCCTTTTATCCCCTTCATTTTCCCCTTCTTCCTTCTTCCTTTACTCCGTTCCTTCCTCCCTTTTTTCTTTTTCTTCATCATCTTTTATTTCACCACTTCCTTCCTTCCTTCCTTCCTTCTTTCCACCCTTCCTCCCTCCCTCCCTCCTAAATACATGATTCTCCCTTTCTTCTCCAACAAACTTCCTTCGTTCTTTCTTTCCTCCCTCCCTCCCACTCTCCCTCCCCTCCCTCCCTTCCCTCCCTTGTTCCACGACTTTTCTCCTTGTACTCTTTTCTTTCTCTCCCTCCCTCTCTCCCTGTCTCCCTACCTCTCTCTCTCTCTCTCCTTCCCTCTCCCTCCCTCCCTGATATTGCTACTGTCTCTCTTTCCTCAACTTTTCCTCCTCTCCCTCCTTCTCTCCATTCCCTCTCTCCCTCCCTCCCTCCGTGGTCTTGGGTATAATCTATCATAAAACTTTTTGTCTGTCTCTGTGTGTGTGTGTGTGTGTGTGTGTGTGTGTGTGTGTCCTTACAAACAAACAAACAGAGGAAGCAAACAACCGCAAGACTCTGTGATTGTGAAGGCAAACAAAGACCTTCTCTCTCTCTCTCTCGTTGCTTATTCCTTTATCACTATTTTCATCTTCGTTTCTTATTATCTCTCTCTCTCTCTCTCTCTCACACACACACACACACACACATACACATAAACAGTAGAAATAGAAAGGAGGATCCCGAAGAGAAGAAGAAGAAGAAGAAGAAAACGAAGAAGGAAAATGAGGAGGAGGAGGAGGAGGAGGAGGAGGAGGAGGAGGAGGAGGAGGAAATACACCTGTGATACGTAATCTAATAATCAGATTTCCCTTCAGGTGCACAAATCAATCAGGTGACCTTTCCTTCCTCCCTTCTTCCTTCCTTCTCTCCCTGCCTCTCTTTCCTTTTTTTTTACCTTCCCTTTCTACTTATTCCTCCTTCCCTCACTCTCCCTTTCCTTCTTTTCCTAATTCCTTTATCGATTTCCTCCTTTTTTCCTCTTTCTCCTTCCTTCACCAATTTCCTTCTTTCCTCACTTTTTTCATTCCTCTTTTCCTTCATTCACTCCGTCATTCCTTTTTCTTTGTCTTCCCATTCCATCTCTTCCTCCTTTATTTCCCTTCACTTTCCACCTCTTTTCTTCATCAGTTTCCTTCTTTCATCTCTTTTTTTTCCTTCGCATCCCTTCCACTCCCTTCCTACTTCCATCCTTCGTTATCTTTTCGCTTCCTATTCACTTTTATCAATACTTCTTTCCTCCTTTTCTTCCTTCCACTACTACTACTACTACTACTACTACTACTACTACTACCACCACAACCACACCACCAGGCATTAATAAAGACGCACAGGTGAGAATATGTTACCTGGGACACACCTCTGCCTACCTGTGTATTAGGGAAGGAAGGGAGGAAGAGGGGAGGGAAGGAGGAGAGGAGGGGAGAGGAGGTTGGAATGGGAAGATTAATTTTCTCTCATCCTCTTCCTCCCCTCTCTCTACCCCTCTTCTCTTCTCCCTCCCTCTCCCTTCTCTCCTCCCTTTCTCCCTTCTCCCCTCTTTCTTTCTCCTTCCTCTTCTCTTTTCCTTCTCCCACTTCCTCTCTTCTCGTCTCATTCCTTCTCCCTTCTTTCCTTCTCCTTAATCTTCCCTTTTCCTTCTCCTTCCTCCTCTCTCCTCCTCTCATTCCTTCTCCATGGGACTAGTGGAGAGGGGAAGGGTTGGTAATGGGACTGGTGGATAGGGGAAGGATTGGTAATGGGACTGGTGGATAGGGGAAGGATTGGTAATGGGACTGGTGGATAGGGGATGGGTTGGTAATGGGACTGGTGGAGAGGGGAAGGGTTGGTAATGGGACTGGTGGATATGGGAAGGGTTGGTAATGGGACTGGTGGAGAGGGGAAGGATTGGTAATGGGACTGGTGGATAGGGGAAGGGTTGGTAATGGGACTGGTGGATAGGGGAAGGGTTGGTAATGGGACTGGTGGAGAGGGGAAGGATTGGTAATGGGACTGGTGGATATGGGAAGGGTTGGTAATGTGACTGGTGGATAGGGGAATGTTGTGTAATGGGACTGGCGGATAGGGGAAGCGTTGGTAATGGGACTGGTGGATAGGGGAAGGATTGGTAATGGGACTGGTGGATAGGGGAAGGATTGGTAATGGGACTGGCGGATAGGGGAAGCGTTGGTAATGGGACTGGTGGATAGGGGAAGAGTTGGTAATGGGACTGGTGGAGAGGGGAAGGATTGGTAATGGGACTGGTGGATATGGGAAGGGTTGGTAATGGGACTGGTGGATAGGGGAAGGGTTGGTAATGGGACTGGTGGATAGGGAAGCGTTGGTAATGGACTGGTGGATAGGGAAGGTTGGTAATGGGACTGGTGGATAGGGGAAGCGTTGGTAATGGGACTGGTGGATAGGGAAGCGTTGGTAATGGACTGGTGGCTAGGGGAAGCGTTGGTAATGGGACTGGTGGATATGGGAAGGGTTGGTAATGGGACTGGTGGATAGGGGAAGCGTTGGTAATGGGACTGGTGGATAGGGGAAGCGTTGGTAATGGGACTGGTGGATAGGGGAAGGGTTGGTAATGGGACTGGTGGATAGGGGAAGCGTTGGTAATGGGACTGGCGGATAGGGGAAGGGTTGGTAATGGACTGGTGGATAGGGAAGGTTGGTAATGGGACTGGTGGATAGGGGAAGCGTTGGTCATGGAACTGGAGCATAGGGGAAGCGTTGGTAATGGGACAGGTGCATAGGGGAAGGCCTGGTAATGGGACTGGTGGATAGGGGAAGGGTTGGTAATGGGACTGGTGGATAGGGAAGGTTGGTAATGGGACTGGTGGATAGGGAAGGTTGGTAATGGACTGGTGGATAGGGGAAGGGTGGTAATGGGACTGGTGGATAGGGAAGGCTGGTAATGGGACTGGTGGATAGGGAAGGGTTGGTAATGGGACTGGTGGATAGGGAAGGTTGGTAATGGGACTGGTGGATAGGGAAGGCTGGTAATGGGACTGGTGGATAGGGGAAGGTTGGTAATGGACTGGTGGATAGGGGAAGGTTTGGTAATGGTACTGGTGTATAGGGGAAGGGTTGGTAATGGGACTGGTGGATAGGGGAAGGGTTGGTAATGGGACTGGTGGATAGGGGAAGGATTGGTAATGGGACTGGTGGATAGGGAAGGGTTGGTAATGGACTGGTGGATAGGGAAGGATTGCTAATGGGACTGGAGGATAGGGGAAGGGTTGGTAATGGGACCAGTGGATAGGGGAAGGATTGCTAATGGGACTGGTGGATAGGGAAGGATTGGTAATGGACTGGTGGATAGGGGAAGGACTGTTAATGGGACTGGTGGATAGGGGAAGGGTTGGTAATGGGACTGGTGGATAGGGTAAGGTATGGTCATGGGACTGGTGGATAGCGGAAGGTTGGTAATGGGACTGGTGGATAGGGAAGGGTTGGTAATGGGACTGTGGATAGGGAAGGGTTGGTAATGGGACTGGTGGATAGGGGAAGGGTTGGTAATGGGACTGGTGGATAGGCGAAGGACTGGTAATGTCACTGGTGGATAGATGAAGGACTGGTAATGGGACTGGTGGATAGGGAAGGGTTGGTAATGGGACTGGTGGATATGGGAAGGGTTGGTAATGGGACTGGTGGATATGGGAAGGGTTGGTAATGGGACTGGTGGATAGGTGAAGGGTTGGTAATGGGACTGGTGGATAGGGGAAGGGTTGGTAATGGGACTGGTGGATAGGGAAAGGTGGTAATGGACTGGTGGATAGGGAAGGGTTGGTAATGGGACTGGCGGATAGGGAAGGCTGGTAATGGGACTGGTGGATAGGAGAAGGGTTGGTAATGGGACTGGTGGATAGGGGAAGGGTTGGTAATGGGACTGGTGGATAGGGGAAGGTTTGGTAATGGGACTGGTGGATAGGGGAAGGTATGGTAATGGGACTGGTGGATAAGGAAGGCTGGTAATGGACTGGTGGATCGCAGAAGGACTGGTAATGGGACTGGTGGATAGGGGAAGGGTTGGTAATGGGACTGGTGGATAGGGGAAGGGTTGGTAATGGGACTGGTGGATAGGGGAAGGGTTGGTAATGGGACTGGTGGATAGGGGAAGGATTGGTAATGGGACTGGCGGATAGGGGAAGGGTTGGTAATGGGACTGGTGGATAGGGGAAGGACTGGTAATGGGACTGGTGGATAGGGGAAGGACTGGTAATGGAACTGGTGGATAGGGGAAGGGTTGGTAATGGGACTGGTGGATAGGGGAAGGGTTGGTAATGGGACTGGTGGATAGGGGAAGGATTGGTAATGGGACTGGTGGATAGGGGAAGGGTTGGTAATGGGACTGGTAGATAGGGGAAGGGTTGGTAATGGGACTGGTGGATAGGGGAAGGGTTGGTAATGGGACTGGTGGATAGGGAAGGTTGGTAATGGGACTGGTGGATAGGGAAGGGTTGGTAATGGGACTGGCGGATAGGGGAAGGTTGGTAATGGGACTGGTGGATAGGGGAAGGACTGGTAATGGACTGGTGGATAGGGAAGGACTGGTAATGGGACTGGTGGATAGGGGAAGGTTGGTAATGGGACTGGTGGATAGGGAAGGACTGGTAATGGGACTGGTGGATAGGGAAGGTTGGTAATGGACTGGTGGATAGGGAAGGGTTGGTAATGGACTGGTGGATAGGGAAGGGTTGGTAATGGACTGGTGGATAGGGGAAGGCTAATGGGACTGGTGGATAGGGAAGGGTTGGTAATGGGACTGGTGGATAGGGGAAGGTTGGTAATGGGACTGGTGGATAGGGAAGGTTGGTAATGGGACTGGTGGATAGGGAAGGATTGGTAATGGGACTGGTGGATAGGGAAGGGTTGGTAATGGGACTGGTGGATAGGGAAGGTTGGTAATGGGACTGGTGGATAGGGGAAGGGTTGGTAATGGGACTGGTGGATAGGGGAAGGTTGGTAATGGGACTGGTGGATAGGGAAGGCTGGTAATGGGACTGGTGGATAGGGAAGGGTTGGTAATGGGACTGGTGGATAGGGAAGGGTTGGTAATGGGACTGGTGGATAGGGAAGGTTGGTAATGGGACTGGTGGATAGGGAAGGTTGGTAATGGACTGGTGGATAGGGGAAGGGTTGGTAATGGGACTGGTGGATAGGGAAGGTTGGTAATGGGACTGGTGGATAGGGAAGGGTTGGTAATGGGACTGGTGGATAGGGGAAGGAGTGGTAATGGGACTGGTGGATAGGGGAAGGTTGGTAATGGACTGGTGGATAGGGGAAGGTTGGTAATGGGACTGGTGGATAGGGAAGGACTGGTAATGGGACTGGTGGATAGGGAAGGGTTGGTAATGGGACTGGTGGATAGGGGAAGGTTGGTAATGGGACTGGTGGATAGGGAAGGGTTGGTAATGGGACTGGTGGATAGGGAAGGGTTGGTAATGGGACTGGTGGATAGGGAAGGTTGGTAATGGACTGGTGGATAGGGAAGGGTTGGTAATGGGACTGGTGGATAGGGAAGGGTTGGTAATGGGACTGGTGGATAGGGGAAGGACTGCTAATAAGACAGGTGGATAGTGGAAGGTTTGGTAATGGACTGGTGGATAGGGGAAGGACTGGTAATGGGACTGGTGGATAGGGAAGGGTTGGTAATGGGACTGGTGGATAGGGGAAGGTTGGTAATGGGACTGGTGGATAGGGAAGGGTTGGTAATGGACTGGTGGATAGGGGAAGGTTGGTAATGGGACTGGTGGATAGGGGGTTGGTAATGGGACTGGTGGATAGGGAAGGGTTGGTAATGGGACTGGTGGATAGGGGAAGGACTGGTAATGGGACTGGTGGATAGGGGAAGGGTTGGTAATGGGACTGGTGGATAGGGGAAGGTTAGGTAATGGGACTGGTGGATAGGTGAAGGGTTGGTAATGGGACTGGTGGATAGGGGAAGGTTGGTAATGGGACTGGTGGATAGGGAAGGGTTGGTAATGGGACTGGTGGATAGGGGAAGGTTGGTAATGGGACTGGTGGATTGGGTAAGGTTTGGTAATGGGACTGGTGGATAGGGGAAGGGTTGGTAATGGGACTGGTGGATAGGGGAAGGTTTGGTAATGGGACTGGTGGATAGGGGAAGGGTTGGTAATGGGACTGGTGGATAGGGGAAGGGTTGGTAATGGGACTGGTGGATAGGGGAAGGCTGGTAATGGACTGGTGGATAGGGAAGGGTTGGTAATGGGACTGGTGGATAGGGAGGGTTGGTAATGGGACTGGTGGATAGGGAGGGTTGGTAATGGACTGGTGGATAGGGGAAGGTTGGTAATGGGACTGGTGGATAGGGAAGGACTGGTAATGGGACTGGTGGATAGGGGAAGGTTGGTAATGGGACTGGTGGATAGGGAAGGGTTGGTAATGGGACTGGTGGATAGGGAAGGGTTGGTAATGGACTGGTGGATAGGAAGGATTGGTAATGGGACTGGTGGATAGGGAAGGGTTGGTAATGGGACTGGTGGATAGGGAAGGGTTGGTAATGGGACTGGTGGATAGGGAAGGATTGGTAATGGGACTGGTGGATAGGGGAAGGGTTGGTAATGGGACTGGTGGATAGGGAAGGGTTGGTAATGGGACTGGTGGATAGGGAAGGTTGGTAATGGACTGGTGGATAGGGGAAGGGTTGGTAATGGGACTGGTGGATAGGGGAAGGGTTGGTAATGGACTGGTGGATAGGGGAAGGGTTGGTAATGGGACTGGTGGATAGGGTAAGGGTTGGTAATGGGTCTGGTGGCTAGGGAAGGGTTGGTAATGGACTGGTGGATAGGGGAAGGGTTGGTAATGGGACTGGTGGATAGGGAAGGCTGGTAATGGGACTGGTGGATAGGGAAGGGTTGGTAATGGGACTGGTGGATAGGGGAAGGTTGGTAATGGGACTGGTGGATAGGGAAGGTTGGTAATGGGACTGGTGGATAGGGAAGGGTTGGTAATGGGACTGGTGGATAGGGAAGGTTGGTAATGGGACTGGTGGATAGTGGAAGGCATGGTAATGGGACTGGTGGATAGGGGAAGGGTTGGTAATGGGACTGGTGGATAGGGGAAGGGTTGGTAATGGGACTGGTGGATAGGGGAAGGGTTGGTAATGGGACTGGTGGATAGGGGAAGGGTTGGTAATGGGACTGGTGGATAGGGAAAAGGTTGGTAATGGGACTCGTGGATAGGGGAAGGGTTGGTAATGGGACTGGTGGATAGGGGAAGGACTGGTAATGGGACTGGTGGATAGGGGAAGGGTTGGTAATGGGACTGGTGGATAGGGGAAGGACTGGTAATGGGACTGGTGGATAGGGGAAGGGTTGGTAATGGGACTGGTGGATATGGCAAGGCCTGTTAATGGGACTGGTGGATAAGGGTTGGGACTGGGACGGGTGGATCGGGGAAGGACGGGTAATGGGACTGGTGGATAGGGGAAGGGTTGGTAATGGGACTGGTGGATAGGGGAAGGACTGGTAATGGGACTGGTGGATAGGGGAAGGACTGGTAATGGGACTGGTGGATAGGGGAAGGGTTGGTAATGGGACTGGTGGATAGGGGAAGGACTGGTAATGGGACTGGTGGATAGGGGAAGGGTTGGTAATGGGACTGGTGGATAGGGGAAGGACTGGTAATGGGACTGGTGGATAAGGCTTTTAATGTCCCTGTGAGAGAGTGAACTAAAGTGACCTAAAGTGAACTTAATAACGGCTACCGCTCGGCCACACATCACTTAACCAAAGGCTATTGTGTTATCTCACCTTCTACAATCATCTTGTGAAGCAGGCCACGGTAACACCGGCCCTGAGACGAGTGAGATAACAGTTCGCGCCTTAAACTTAACACTCAACACTCGCCACCTTAAAATCGGCAACATAAAATGGTGGGATATGAACACAGCGGTGGATACGAACAGTGTTCGTTAAGGCGCGAACTGTTATCTCACTCGTCACAGGGCCGGTGTTACCGTGGCCTGCTTCACAAGATGATCGTAGTAGGTGAGATCTCCGCCGCCACCCGCTGCCCGTCGCCTTCTCTCGCTCTCTGCGTTGCTCGCCCTTTTTATTGCATGTTGATTCGTCCGGAAGGGTGCGGCTTCCGGTTGATGACTGCTGACGAAAGTCATCATTTGCTGATCCTTGCTGATCTAGCGTCAGCTCATCACAGTTCCCACGGCCAGAAGCACGACGTGTTGTTAAACATCCTGTTGTGCGACACCGACTCCGTGTCGCAACACATACACTCATACATTCATATACATGATATATATATATATATATATATATATATATATATATATATATATATATATATATATATATATATATATATATATATATATATATATATATTACATCTTTCCTCCCTCTTCTCTCCCTATCCCTTCTTCCCTTCTTTTTCCTATTTCCTTCTCCCCTCCTCCTCCTCCTCCCCTTTCCCTACCTCTAGCAGCAAACAGTCCCTCTTTCCTATTTCCTCTTCCTCTTTTACCTCCTTCCCTATTTTCCTCCCTCTCTTTTTCTACTATTTCCATATTCATCTTCCTCCTCCTCCATTTCCTCTTACCTTTTATTATTTTGTTCCTCCTCCTCCTCTTTCTTTCCTCCTCTTCCCATACATATCCTCTTCCATTCCCTCACGCGTTTTCCTCCGTTTTTCTTCTCTCCTCCTCCTCCTCCTCTTCTTCCTCCTCCTCCTCAACTCATAACCTTTTCATCACACAAGCTTTCATCACACACACACACACACACACACACACACACACACACACACACACACACACACACACATCTCCAGGGACCTCCGCTAACGAAGGCACAGTCGTCATAGTCTCCTCCTCCTCCTCCTCCTCCTCCTCCTCCTCCTCCTCCTCCTCTTCCTCCTCCTCCTCCTATTCGTCCTCCTACTCCTCCTTCTCCTCCTCCCTCTCTATCAACCTCTCACGTTTCCTTCTGCTTCTGCTAATCATCTTCCACCTCCTCATTAACCCTTCTTCTTCTTCTTCTTCTTCTTCTTCTTCCTAATACTTCAAATTCGTCTTTTCTTCTTTATCCCTCCTTCTTAACCTTTTCTTCGTCTTCTACTTCTTCTTCTTTTTCTTCTTCTTCTTCTTCTTCTCGTCTTCTTCCTTTTCTTCCTCCTCCTCCTCTTCCTCATATCTAATTCTTCTACTCTTTTTTTTATCCTTCCATAATCTCTTCTTCTTCTTCCTCCTCTTCTTCTTCTTCTTCTTCTTCTTTTTCCCTTTCTACCTCCGCCTCCTCTTTCTCCTCCTTCTACTCGTTTTTTCATCTCTCCTCTTAACTTCTTTTCTTCTCCTACTTTTTCTTCTTTTTCTTCTTCTTCTTCTTCTTCTTCTTCTTCCTTTCCTTCTTTCTTTTCTTCTTTCTTTTCTTCTTCCTACTCTTCCGCATCACTATAATCCTTCTAGCCTTTCTTTCCTTCTCCTCCTCCTCCTCCTCCTCCTCCTCCTCCGCCTCCTCCTCTTCTTCCTCATCCTCTCCGCCAATTAAAACGTCCCTTTGTCCCCTCCTGTGCTGTGATTGGTCCACGCATACTATTGACTCGACGCTGATTGGCGGCTTGGTGACTCGTTAGAGATGTACACGTATAAGTCTTGTTTGTGTAATTTTCCTTTTATGAATTGATTTTTATTTTTTATTTTATTTTTTCCTCTTTTTTTCTGGGGTGGTGGGAAGTCGTTTATATGGGGAGGTCTAGATAGATAGATAGAAAGATGGAATGACAGGTAAATTGACAGGTAAGGAGAGAGAGAGAGAGAGAGAGAGAGAGAGAGAGAGAGAGAGAGAGAGAGAGAGAGAGAGAGAGAGAGAGAGAGAGAGAGAGAGAGAGAGAGAGAGAGAGAGAGAGAGAGAGAGAGAAAGGGGGGTAATGAGGAACTGGAGTGAGATAAGAAGATAGAAAGAAAGGAAGGAAGAAAGAAGATATGGGGAGGAAGGAAGAGAGGAAGGAAAGACGAAAGGAAGGAAGGAAGAGGAAGAAAGGAAGGACGAAAGGAAGGAAGGAAGGAAGGAAGAGGAAGAAAGAAAGGAAGGGAAAGACGGAATAGAGTATAAACAGAACGACATAAAAAGCTAAAAAAAAGAAATGAAAGAAAAGGAAAAGAAATGAAAGGGAACAAGGAGAGAAAAGAAAGGAAGGAATGATTGAAGGATGGAAAGATGGCAACATGAAAAGAAACAAAGAACAAAAAGATAAATAAAAAGATAAATATAGATAAAGATAAATAAAAGGGAAAGTAAAATGACACGAGAGATACAGAAACAGGAGGAGGAGGAAATGGAAGAGGAGGAGGAGAAAGAGGAGGGGAAGGGGAGAGAAGGGAAAAGTGAGAATGGGAGATAGGAAGAGGAAGAAAAGAAGGAAATAAGTGAAGCGGAACAATCAACGAAAGGGAAGCGAGGAGAGGAGGAGGAGGAGGAGGAGGAGGAGGAGGAGGAGAAAAGAGAAAGACCTCCATTGAACTTCTCTCTTTCCCTCCATTTCTCTTCTCTTTGACACACACACACACACACACACACACACACACACACACACACACACACACACACACACACACATACATACATACACACACACGAAAACAGTCACGTGTGCACCTTTAAATACGTACACGTGTATGCTTTGAAGGCGCTGAGGGACTTTGTTTATTTAATTATTAATGAGATCACTAATGGGCAGGAATAATGGTCTCTCTCTCTCTCTCTCTCTCTCTCTCTCTCTCTCTCTCTCTCTCTCTCTCTCTCTCTCTCTCTCTCTCTTTTTTATATTTTTTTTTTTTAGTTTCCTTCTTAATGTTTTTTTTTTTTTGTCTTTAATTACTATATGGTTTAAATTATTTTTCTCTCTCTCTCTCTCTCTCTCTCTCTCTCTCTCTCTCTCTCTCTCTCTCTCTCTCTCTCTCTCTCTCTCTCACCACAAGAATCCCACAAAATGATGACCAAAGAATTTTATATTTTTTCTTTATATTTTTTTCATTTTTACGTGTTTTCTTTTTTTCTTTTTTCTCTCTATTCATTTAGTGTCTTGCGCAGAAACAGGTGTGCTCTTATTGGCGTGTGGTGAAAGGAGGAGGAGGAGGAGGAGGAGGAGGAGGAGGAGGAGGAGGCGCAGAAATACAAAGAAAAAGAGAGGAAGGATGGAAAAATGGAATAAGAGAGGAGGAGGAGGAGGAGAAGAGAAAAACAGAATTAAAGAAAAAGGAGGAGAAGAGTAAGTGAAGGAGAAGAAGTAATAGAGGAGGAGGAGGTGGAGGAGGAGGAGGAGGAGGAGGAGGAACCAATCGAGGAAGACTTCTTTGGTTTCTCCCTCCCCTCTTTCTCCCCTTTCTCTCCCCTCTTCCTCTTTCCTCTCCCTTTTCTGTCCTTTCTCTCCCTCTCTATTCATTCTCTCCCTTCCCTCTCCTCTTATTTGTGTTTTCTCTCCTTCCTTAATTACCGTCTTTCTCCCCTTTCTCTATTTATCCTTTATTTTGTTTGCTATTCCTTCTTCCCTTTTCTTAATTCTCGTTTTCTCTTTCTGTTTTCTTCTTTATTTCATTTTCATCTTTCTCTAATATTTTTTTCTCTATATTTATTTTTCGTATTTGCTTTTATTTCCTTTACTTTTTATTTTTTTCTCTTCTTTCTTTTGGTATTTTCTGTTTTCTCTCTTTTATTTCATTCTTTTCTTCCTTTTTTCTTTATTTCATCTTCCTCATCTCTATTTCATTCCTTCCTTCCTTTTTTTCTTTCTTTCATCTTCCTAATCTCTATTTCATTTTTCCTTTCTTTTTTCTTTATTTCATCTTTCTCATCTCTATTTCATTTTCTCCTTTCTTTTTTTCTTTATTTCATCTTTCTCATCTCAATTTCATTCATTCCTTCCTTTTTTTTCTATCTTCCATCTTCTTCATCTCTCTTTCATTCTTTCCTTCCTTTTTTTCTTTCTTCCATCATTTTTATCATCTCACTTTTTGTTACTCCTTTTTTATTTTTTGCTTCCCATTCTCCTTTCCTTTATCCCTCGTCTTTCTCTATCTCACTTCTCTTATTTTTGTCATTCACTTCATTCTCTCATTTCTTTTACTTCATCTCCAAAAAATCATCTCTATTCATTTTCACTATTTCCTCTTTTCCATTTTATTTTTGTATTCGCTTACTTTCTCTTTCTTTTCTTTTCTTTTCCGTTTTTCTCACATTATCTCTCATTTCCTTCTTTTTCCTTTTCTTCCCCTTTCTTTCCCTTCTTTTTTATCTCCCTCTTAACGTGTTTCGCCTCTTCTATTTTCTTCCTTTCTCTTCCCTTCCCTTTCTACTATCTACATTTGTATTGCTTCTATTCTATTTTCTCCTTTATTTTCCTTTTCTCTTCCCTTTCCCTTCTCTTCTATTCTCTTCTTTCTCTTCTCCCTTCCTTCTCCTTCTCTCCTCTTTAACACATATTGACTGCTTCTTCTATTTCCTCCTTTCTCCTTTATTTCCCCTTTCTCTTTCCCTTCTCTTTCCTCCTCTCCATCGTTTGTATTGCCTGTCTTATTTCTTTCTCCTTTATTTTCCCTTTTCCTTTCCCTTTTTCTTTTCCTCATTTATTTTCCCTTTTCCTTTCCCTTCTTTTCCTCATTTACTTTATTTTCCCATTTGTTTTCCCCCTTCCTTTCCCTTATTCTTTCCTCATTTACTTTCTCCTTTCTTTCCCCTATCTCTCCTCTTTACCTTCTTCCCCCTACCTGTAATGTCGGCTACTTACCTGTGAGTACCTCGAGAAACCAGGTAACTGCTGAACACACTAATTAAACGTGTTCCTGCCTTCGCCCAGGTGTGGTGGTGGTGGTAGTAGTAGTAGTAGTAGTAGTAGTAGTAGTAGTAGTTGCGGTTAATTTTGTAGTAATTGGATGAAAAGGAAGAAGAGGAAGAAAGAAGAAAAAGAAAAAAAACAAGAATAAGAATAAGGACAAGAAGAAAAATAAAAAGATCAGAAATAAGAAAAATAACAAAAACAACAAAGAAAAGACCAAGACCAAGAAGAAAGAAACAAAAGAAAAAGGAAAAATTAACAAGAACAAGACAATAAAGAAGAACAAGAAAATAACAATGAAGAAAAACAAAAACAAAAAGGAAACCAAGAAAAAAAAGACAGAGGTAGAAATTCACTGGCTAAAATTTTTGTGCTGTAGTAAATAAACAAAGTAGAACAATAAAGTCTAATGATAATGATGATGATGATGATGATGATAACCTAGCAAGCTCACCTTCACCATCATCTCTTCCGGCTCAGGTGCACACAGGTAAGGCGGGCAGGTGAGGACGACAGGTGGGCACGTTAATGAGATGGGCAGGTGAGGAACGATGAGTGTGCCCAGGTGTGACGGTGTGTGTGTGTGTGTGTGTGTGTGTGTGTGTGTGTGTGCGTTTTCATAGTATGTTTTTCTGCGTATTTGCCTTTTCCTCCTCCTCCTCCTTCTCCTCCTCCTCCTCCTCCTCCTCCTCCTCCTCCTCCTCCTTCTCCTCCTCCACCTCCTTCTTTTTACCCAATTTATTTCCTCCTCCTCCTCCTTCTTCTTATCCACTTTCTCTCTTCCTTCTTCTTCCTTCTCTTGACATTCCTCCTCCCTTTCTTCAGTTCTTCCTTCCACTTCACTTTCCTCCTCCATCTCACCTCCCTCTTCCTCTTCCTCCTTTTCTTCCTCTTCTTCCTTCTATTCCTCTCTATCTCTCTTATTTATCCCTGTCTCCTACTTTTCCTTCCTTCAACCTCTCATCAACTTCCTTTTTCCTCTCCTTTTCAATTCCCTTCCCCTTTCCTTCGTTCTTCCCCTTCTCCATTTTTTCCCCTTTTCTTTCCTCCCCAAACAGTGTTAATTCAAGCATAGCAACCCCCTCCCCCTCTTCCTCTTCTTTCCTCTTTCTCTCTTTCTCTCTCTCTCTCTCTCAGCTGCTATTATATACTATTTGCCTCCAATCTATTACTTTAGCACATCCGGCTCAGGTGTGCATAGGTAAGAAGGGCAGGTGTAGCGGGAGCCTGTTTGTCTAATGCACCCAACAGACAGGTTTCCGAGAGGGTCCTTTGTTAAGTGCTGGGACCAATTCTCTTTATCATATTCATCAGTGACTTAGAGATGAGACTAAACTCTTTCTTCATCTCTTCTTCTTTTCATTTAACGTTCTACTTTTATTTAATGGGGTTGGGCGGGCTATGGGTCATGCTCTTCAACACTTCGTCAGCGCCCAAGAACACATATCTGCCAAGGCGTTCGTAGGAGTTGTGGGCATTGCCAGGGGTTGTTTTATGACCCTGGTGGTAGTGTGTGACTCTTCCTCTGCATACCATGAACTTAAAAAACATTCATTACAACCCAACAACAAGAACAAGAAGAAAATCATAAGAAAAGAAAGTTAGTTAGTTAGTTAGTTAGTGGGTGGAAAAGAAGAAAAAGAAGAAAAAAGTAGAGTTAGAGAAAAAGAAGAAAACACCAAAAAAGAAGTTTGAGAATAGTGAGAAGAAAATCATAAAAAGTTAAAGTTATAGTTAGTTAGTGGGTGGAAAAGAAGAAAATAAAAAAGTAGAGAGTTAGAGAAAATGAAGAAAAACACCAAAAAGCAGGTTAGATAGAAGTGGAAAGAAAATCATAAGAACAGAAAGAGCTAGATAGTTAGTTAGTTAGTTAGTTAGTAGGTGAAAAAGAAGAAAAAGAAGAAAAAGTAGAGTTTGAGAAAAAGAAGAAAACACCAAAAGAGAAGTTTGAGAGAAGTGGAAAGAA